>NC_088371.1:33600048-33632548 GCF_034508935.2 Berghia stephanieae | reverse complement strand
CACTTCATGTGCTCAAAGCGCTTTACAAGGGGTCCCTGGTCAACAGCAACATTTAACATGTAGGACGGGACATGACGCCTGTTAGGTGATATATACAATTTTACGGACACAGACAACGCTGTTAACGGCCAGGTACTCATTGTACACCTGAGTACGATGGGAGAATGTGAATAAAGAGCCTTCTCCAAGGACTCAACTATGCGCCGAGTGCGAGGCTCGAACCCTGGATCATTGCTTAGGTCAAAGATATACACAAACGTTTATATAGCAGCTTTCAAAAAGGAGCAAAATACTAAACACAGAATGTTTTGGGATTGGTTCGTAGTAAGCCGATAAAAAAAAAAACAGCTATGTGCACTATTTGGTCTAGTGGTATGACACTCGCTTTCTGTTCGGAAAGTCCTGGGTTTGAGCTTCACTCGGCGCATAGTTGAGCCCTTGGAAAAGGCTCATTACTCACATTCTCTCACCGTACTCAGGTGTGAATGAGTATCTGGCCGTGAACAGCGTTGTCTCTGTACGAAAAATAATTTGAAATATCGCCTTACAGGCGTCATGTCCCGTCCTACATGGTAAGTGTTGCTCTTGGCTAGGGGCTCCATGCAGAGAGCATATTGAAGCATGATTGAAAAGGAAACAGCAAACTGGTGCTGTATTTATAGACCTATTGGCGGCGAATGGCACGGTCTGGTGCGAAGGGTTAATGCTCAAACTTGCAAAAATCCTAAGGTGCGAAAAGACCTTGAAGTTGTTCTCTTCAATCTTAGGAGAACGACAATCCCACGTATCCACGGGAGACACTATAAGTAAAGTCAGGAAACTGAAGATTGGGCTTCCTCAGTGATATATTCTGGCGCCAATGTTGTTTAATGTCTACATTAGCGACATGCCTAATACTTCCTCCCTGAAGCTGGGATACGCGGACTACTGGGCGCTCGTTACTCAAAGTAAAGTGTGGACCCATCTCGAGAGCATACTCAGTGAGGATGTCACCGAACTCAAATCTTACTCTAACAAGTGGTACCTGAAGATATATATGAACACTTCCAAAAACGTGGCCACTGCATTCCACCTATGCAGAGGCTGGCACACGCGTAAACTGAACGTCCTCGTAGGGGACCTCCTCGTAAGCGACCAAATAAAAAAAAATATTATTCATATTTCTGTACCAAAATGCATAACGTTGATTATGATATGCATTTCTGTACAGAAATATGAATAATATTTTTTTTTATTTGGAGCGCTTGGCTTGTTGTTGGTCCAATCAAGGGACGCTACTCTTCCGCTAATCTCATTCCTTATATTTTAACTTGAATATCTCTGTTTGACATCAGGTTCACAAACATATAAAACTGTTTTGAGGCAACAGGTCACATTTTGACTCTTTTGTGACAGCCACTAACACTGATGGACAAAGCTTTCATGTATTTGGATAACATAAAATAAATACATATTGAGCTTTGAGCTTTTTGGGCTTTTTTATATAGCGCAATATCCACTAAATGTGCTCAAAGCGCTTTACAAGGGGTCCCTGGTCAACACAACATTTAACATGTAGAACGGGACATGACGCCTGTTGGGCGATATTACAATTTTTCGGACAAAGACAACGCTGTTAACGGCCAGGTACTCATTTTACACCTGAGTACGGTGAGAGAATGTGAGTAAAGAGTCTTTTCCAAGGACTCAACTATGCGCCGAGCGCGAGGCTCTAACCCAGGACCTTCCGATCCGAAAGCGGGTGTCATACCACTAGTAGTAGTAGTAGTATCGTTCGGCTACACTTCTATGTTCAAGGTATCAATCCAGGTTCGGAAGTCCTCATCACATTTGTTGATGGTTTCAAACCCCCCTTCAAGTTTTGTCTATGGGCAATCTAGAACGAGGTGGTTTGCATCTTGAGGTGCTTGGTTGCACTTTGGGCATGTTGGTGATTCTTGGAGCCCCCATTTGTGCATGTTGGCAGCTGTTCTT
The DNA here is from genome assembly GCF_034508935.2 of Berghia stephanieae. NCBI lineage: Eukaryota > Metazoa > Mollusca > Gastropoda > Nudibranchia > Aeolidiidae > Berghia > Berghia stephanieae. Next base: position 33,630,574 of record NC_088371.1, on the reverse strand, counting down.
GTATGTTTTGACCGTAGTCTATTTGCAGCTACCCAGTATTTTCTTGGTTGATCCTATAGACTTGGGAGACTTTTACAAGGATCTTCAATTAGTTCCCCTCCTGTTGGTTTATTCCTTTTTCATTCCTCGCACCAGGCTTCTTGCGTGTTGTAGTTTTCTGTCTTTGATAGGTAGAAAGGTGAACGAGATTTTAGTCTTGATGTTGGGGGCGCAGTTTTGCATATGGTTTGCAGAGGAGTTCCACTATCTTCTTCAGCTCTGGATATCCATTTCTGTGTTGCATCCTCTCTCCTCAAGTGGGGTGGTGCTATAGCGCTCATGACTAGCAGCCATTGTGTTGGGGTTGATTTCAGGCATCCAGTTACTATTCGCATCGAGTCTCTTAGGTTCAAATCAACAAGGTTTGTATGGGCACTTCTCGTCCAAACAGGAGCACAATATTCTGCCACACTGTAGCAAAGGGCCAGGGTTGATGTTCTGAGAAGAGTTTGTGATGCTCCCCATGTTGTTCCTGCCCGTTTTATGAGTAGACAATTTCGTTTCCCTATCTTTCTTGTCATACTACCACTAGTCCACATAGACGCAAGGCATAGATCAAAGCAGCAGGAAGATTATCCTTAGATTACGCATATTGACGCCGTCGTTTATTCCCTGGCCCACCAGCCAGGAATGTGATTGGATCCGACCAGATGACCAGTAAAAATCTGGTACCACCAACAAATCCTGGAACATCATTGGTTTCTGGTATGGACTCAACTCCGATCATTTTGAGATAAAAGAAGACGCTTAGCTAAACTCGGCATTTCTCTCATTCATTCCATCACTCTATAAAAACAAAAAAACCAGCATGCTATCGTTTTTTTTTTGTTTTGTTTTTTTTTTGTTTTTTAATTTAAATTTTTTTTTACGATAACTACTATGTTACTAGTGTGCATCTTGTGTGAGTGTGTCTATGTCAATATTGTATTGTTATAAATGTGTAACCAAATGACAAATTGCCACTTTTTTGCGGACAATAAAGATATATTATTATTATTATTATTATTATTATTATTATTATTATTATTATTATTATTATTATTATTATTATTATTATTATTATTATCAACACTTGAAATCATATTTAGCGGAAAATATAGTGTGGACGAGGGTACGGGTTACTAAATATCAATCTTAAAGCTGTGGACTTAAATGGTGTTATAATCAATTAATGCCATATAAAACTAGTTGTGTAGTTAATAATAATTAATATAGTGGGTAATATTGTATTCTTATTTGGAAGGGCGTCAAATGAATAAGAAATAACACACATTAAATGCTGCTATCCAATATTTATTACAAAATTCGATAGCCGAATGTCGTGGAACCAAGCATTTATCTATGATCAGAAGTCGTCATGCAATGTTTGACGTAGATATCACTGACAAAGGTTCCAATTCAAAATGAAAAACCAACCGACCATCTGATGACTGATCGAGTAAATGACGTCAAAATTCAATCTTACTCAGTAATGTCCACCCAAATGAGATCAATGGTGAACCAAAACTAATGTGAAAATTATTTTACACGAATTCAATATCAATGATTTCACATTACTATGCCCACCAAGAATATGGACAATATTAGATTTGCTCGTTGTTTATGTAATCTTGCATTTTCAATCATGTTTTTTAACCAACCATTTAGCCACGATACTTGTTTAAAAACCCATTAAGATTTATTTCGTTAACTCTCTTCTTACAGGCCATTTTCCAGATTTTCCCCAAAACGTCGCACCCAACCTATACAAAAATAGATTTATTTCACTCAAACACAAAAGATGTTAGTTCTTGCTATACATAATATGTCTTTCTGCTAAAAGAGCTCCTCAACGCAGTACTAATATACTTTAACTATAGCAAACAATTGTGTTCAAATATTATGATGTACAAAAAGAAATTAGAATAAGAAAACTGTTGGCTGCATCGTTACGAACGTGACGATTTTCCTATGGGTGATAAGGGGGGGGGGGGGGGTAAACGCAGAGAAGTAAGCTATTCAGTTGTGTTACCAGTTGTGTCTTACCAGACGTGTTTTGTAACCTACCAACACACGAGTTTAAAAAGCATTGTATTGATAGTATTCGCAAGTGTGTTTTCAATTGTAATCTTGTCTGATTAACCCTCTTCTTACCACCTAAAGCAAAATCGTCACATTTGTTACGACACAAAATACATTTTTTATTATTCAGAGTTATTTTGTACATCACAAACTTTGAAGATGATCTTTGTTTGATTAATAAGACCATAAAGTTGTTTTGTAGAGAGATTGTTTGAGTTTAAAAAGTCAATTTTTCTGCTGGGTAAGCCTGCCATTTTGGGGAAATACTGAAATTGATCGTTAAGGAGAGGGTTAATAAATATGACTCGGTGACTTAGTATCTGGTCTTGTCAGAAAATTCGAGCAATATTAGGAGTGGTCAGTGGCTGGATTGGTTGCAGTGATACCTGGAAAATGCTGGTCTCGACCATGTGTCATTGGAATAGGCACATTACACATATGCCCCATTCGACCCAGGTGTGATGAGAACCTGGCTATAGGCAGTGACAGACATCGTAAGAATGTTACTACAAAACGTTTTCTCACTAGGCAATGATACCGGATGACATCAAATTATCATTCCATACGGCCTGCTGGAGAAAATACATGAAACATTGTGAAGAACGTCAGGCATGGTTAATCCACCGAATTGCGTTACTATTCATAATTTAACGTATGAAGCTGATTTTTATTACGAATAAAGACAATCATTTTTTTTTCTCTCACTAAAATGTGTTGAGGGGGGGGGGGGGGCATCTTAGTTGACATTCCAGCGTTAAAACTATAAACGTGAATGGAGCGGAATTGTTTTGAATACATATATCCAAATTCTCCTGTATGTCCAGCCAGCAATGATTGGATGGCTGAGTCAGCTCGGGATTCAAACCCTCAACATGTTGAGTTTTAGTTGTCTTTGGCTGGCATTAGATTGCTTATTTTTGAATTGAACTTTTTGTGACCAATCGCCTCAAGACGGTATTATGTCGGGAAGTTCCAGGTGTCAAAAAATATGTCAAATTGAACATGAACAGAACAGAAACATGAAATCTGAGTTTTGTCAGTTTCCAAGTCTCATACTTTGACCGTGAATTGTACTTTTTGCATTGGAATCATCCCGACATAATACAGTGTCACACGATGTGATCGACGTCATATATTTTATGTTTAATGTATTCCTGGATTTAATTTTTATCTTTTATTGTGCATTTTTCAGTAAAAAAAAACAAGACTAGACGATATGCTTACCGTAATCAAGAAATGAATATCATCTTAGTGATGTAGTATTATGTGTGTTGTTGTCGTCTTGTGAATAAATAAAGGAGATTTAAAACATCGTCATTTGTTTTTGATTTTATTGGAGCATTTCTCACAACATCTCAATACGACACAATACTCGCAGGATTCCAGCACGCTCTCCGGAGAAGCCAAAAAGGGTGCCAGTACCCGAGCGTGTCGAAATCCGATGCTCAGTGGAGGAAACCAAAGACACGCCCTGCTTTTAATGTAGTATTCGTTGTCTTTCTTCTTCTTCTTCTTCTTCTTCTTCTTCTTCTTCTTCTTCTTCTTCTTCTTCTTCTTCTTCTTCTTCTTCTTCTTCTTCCTTTGTGAGGTTTTATGTCCTATAGAGGGCAGGGAAGCAGTTACGGTGTCTTCTGTCCCCCCCTATATCTGTTTTCCAACTTGCTTTCTGGCTTTGTCTTGGAATGGGATTACTTGGTTTTCTCCATGCCCTGGTCGGAATCCTTGGCTGGGAGGGGAACAGTCAAATGTGTAGATACAATTTTGTGCGGCTATGTCGTGGTCAAGTGGTATGACACTCGCCTTCAAATCTGAACGAGACTCGAACCCAGAATCTTCCGCTCGATCCGAAAGCTAGTGTCATACTACAGGACTACAGAGCCGCACAGTGGGGATAAAGAAGGTGATGGAAACTGAATCTACATCTACAAATGTGATTTATTCAGAAAAGTGAGTGGAGCAGGCACTTATGTTGGTAACAACAAGAGATGAACTAACTTCGCGGGGGTTGTGTGTGTTAAACCCGCTATCTCCAGAAGTCGATGAGAGAGAGAGAGAGAGAGAGAGAGAGAGAGAGAGAGAGAGAGAGAGAGAGAGAGAGAGAGAGAGAGAGAGAGAGAGAGAGAGAGCTCTAGGAATGAATGACCTGAGTTTGATACGATTTTTTTTAATTTTTGGATCGTGGATAGCTCATACGGTAGAGTCTGACCGGGGCATGGAGAAAACCAAGTAATCCCATTCCAAGACAAAGCCAGAAAGCAAGTTGGAAAACAGATATAGGGAGAACAGAAGACACAGTAACTGCTTCCCTGCCCTCTATAGGACATAAAACCTCACCCAGGAAGAAGAAAAAGAAGGGGGGCGGGGGGCGGGGGGGGGGGGGGGGGGGGGGGGCGGGTGGATATGCGGTCTGTGCGGCTATGTGGTCTACTGTTATGACACTCGCTTTCGGATCGGAAAGTCCTGAGTTCCAGCCTTGCTCGGCGCACAGTTGAGTCCTTGGACTTGGAAAAGGCTCTTTACTCACATTCTCTCACCGAACTCTGGTGTTATATGAGTACCTGGCCGTTAACAGCGTTGTCTATGTCGGAAATAAAAATTGTAATATGATCGCCTAACAGGCGTTATGTCTCGTTCTATATGATATATGTTCTGCCGTTGTTTTGAAAAAAAAAACACAGTATATGTAATGTTAACCATATAGCACATACTGTGTTCTTTAATAAAACGGCAGTGTTGCTTTTGGTCAGGGACCCCCTGTAAAGCGTTTTGAGCACATTAAACATGAAGAAGAGTTAAAGAAGCTGATATACAGAGAAATGATACAACATGGAACGACTGGGTGGGGTTCCTGACCTCCCATAGTGGGCAGGGGGGTACATACTGTCTCCTATCCCCTTATATCTGTTTCCCAATTTGCTTTCTGTCTTTGTCTTGGGATGAGATTACTTGGTTTTGTCCCGACCCTGGCCGGAGTTCTAGCTGGGAGGGAAACAGTCAAATGCATAGTTATTGTTTTGGGAGACGATATTTTTTACCTTGTAAATCATCTCTCTGTTATGTATTATTATATTTGTTATTTTGAATTTATAATGTGAGCATTCGAGTGTATTCCTCTTTGTTGGATTTTGTGCTTGTGTCTGGATGAGACTTATAGGTGATCTCAAACTAAACTAAGTACTTTGATAGTGTGGTCTTGGAATCTACATCTGATCCCTATTTGTTCCCAGTTCCCCTATGTCTTACTTTTTCTTGGGTGCTTTATTTGTTATTCTAGAACTTTTTACTATCCCATTTTCTTCCTTTTTACTGGCGCTGTTATAACCTAAATGTGTTGCAAGCGCCGTAAAACCCTTAAAAACGTAAAAACAAACATGGAACGAGGTATAAAAGTTAGCTCAAGATAGAAACTATTTGTCTTTGGCCTATAGATGCTGTGCGCTTGGCTAAGAAACTCACACCATTGCCATCCGGAAGTATAATTAACCAACACACAAAACTGTGTATAACCTTGAACGTTTATAGTCCAGTTAATACAGTTTAGAGAGAATTACTCATAACTTGGATGGCAAAAAACAAAAACAAAGACCTGAGTGATGTCAGGGTCGTTCTATCTATACCCTGACCCAGGGTGAAAAAAGACAATGATGATTATTCTTTCATTCCATTCAACAAGTCTACACGGTGATAGATTTATTACATACATCTATGTGTGGCTATGTGGTCTAGTAGTATGACACTCGCCTTCGGATCGAAAGGTCCAGGGTTCGATTCCTGCTCTGAGCGACCTATAGCCGAGTCATTTTTGAAAAACAGTTCTTTACCTATATTCTCTCACTGAACTCGGGTGTAAATAAAGTAAAAACCCTTTAACAGCGTTGACTCTGTCCGAAAAATCTCACTGAACTCAGGTGTAAATATAGTACAAACCCTTTAAAAGCGTTGACTCCAACCCACTGTAATATCGCCTAACAAGCGTCATGAATCGTCCTTCACGTCAAGTGTTGCTGTTGGCTTAGGACGCATTGTAAAGTGTTTTGAGCACATTTATGGATATTACGCAATATAAATGTGCAGTTAAAAAAAGAAAGCAAAGAAACAAAAACAACCCACGGTACTTGTTTAAAAACATAAGATTCTGCCTTTAATAAAATAGAATGTCGAAATCAACAATGATACTGAAATTAATGCAAAGGATAATAAACATGATGATAGCCAGGACAGGACGGTGATGATTGTTATCGTCATTATTGTGATAAAGATGAAAATGTTGATGATGACGATGACGATGATGATGATGGTGGTGGTGAAGGATGATTATGATGATGATGATGCTGATGATGATGCTGATGATGATGCTGATGACGATGATGATGATGACGATGATGGTGACGATGATGGTGACGATGATGATGATGACGATGATGGTGACGATGATGGTTATAAGAATGATTATGATGATGATGATGATGCTGATGATGATGCTGATGATGATGCTGATGATGATGCTGATGACGATGATGATGACAATGATGGTGACGATGATGATGACGATGATGATGACGATGCTGATGACGATGATGATGATGACGATGATGGTGACGATGATGATGATGACGATGATGGTGACGATGATGGTGACGATGATGATGATGACGATGATGGTGACGATGATGGTTATAAGAATGATTATGATGATGATGATGATGCTGATGATGATGCTGATGATGATGCTGATGACGATGATGATGACAATGATGGTGACGATGATGATGACGATGATGATGGTGGTGATGATGGTGGTGATGATGATGGTGATGATGGTTATGATGATGATGATGATGATGATGATGATGATGATGATGATGATGATGATGATGATGATGATGGTGATGATGACGATGATGACGATGATGCTGATGAAGATGGTGCTGATGGTGGCGATGGTTAAAATGATGATGATGATGATGGTGGTAATGACGGTTGTGATGGTTATAATGATGATGATGATGGTGATGATGATGGTGATGATTATGGTGATGATGATGATGGTGATGATGGTGATGACGATGACGATGGTGGTGCTGGTAACGATGATAATGATGATGATGATTAAGGTGATGATGATTATGGTGATGATGACTAAGTCGGTGACGACGAAAATATAATTGCATTTTGAAAGAAGACGGTGTTGATGATGATAATAATAATAATGATAATAATAATGAAAAATAATAATAATAATATATAATAATAATAATAATAATATAATAATAATAATAATAATAATAATAATAATATAATAATAATATAATAATAATAATAATAATAATAATAAATAATAAATAATAATAATAATAATAATAATACAATAATTTTTTTTAAAAAACCAAATACCCCCCCCCCCCCCCCCCCCCGAAAGAAAAACAAAACAAAACTACCGTTTGCCCAGCCCAGGCAATGAAAATATTTTTCGTATCTATCTAATGGTCAAACGCCAATGTGATAAATCCTGCATTTGGTGAAATGAGCCTTTATAATATGTGACCCCTCGTCTCAAAACGGTATCAAGTCGGGATGATTAAGATGCTGAAAATGAAATTTGTAGCCAGAAATATCATGCTTGCGTTGAGTTTATGTGCTTTAAAGAGGAGAAGGAATATCATATTTTACTGTGCTAAATACCAACGTTTCATATTTTTGAGCAGGTTAACTATAATTTGACTTTTTAGTATCTGGCCCATCCCGACTTAATACCGTTTCGAGACGAGGGGTCACATATTTGATGTAGTCTATCACAGATTTTAAAATCAAAACAAAAACAACTTGAAAATGAGTCCGTCAGAGCCATACGATTCATGAAACCGAAATTTAACTTTTTCTATAGCGTGAAACAACAATAGAAATTGCTTGGTACCCTTTTGATAGGACGTTAGTTTAATACAAAATTCTACTCACCAGATCGAACAGACGCGGCTACCCAATCACGTTCTTTTTACCGTAAGAGAGAAGGCTCTTCACAGTCAGATACCTACGCGTTTTACACCTGAGTACGGTGAGATAAGATAATGTGAGTAAACACAGAGCCTTTTCCAAGGACTCAACTTAGCGCCGCTTAGAGCGGGACTCTAACCATGGACCTTCCGCATCTAAAGAAAATTGTTACCCCTCGTCTCAAAACGGTATTATGTCGGGATGGACCAGATGCTAAAAAGTTAAATTATAGTTAAACTGGTCAAAAATATGAAACGTTGGTATTTAGCACAGTAAAATATGATATTCCTCCTCCTCTATAAAGCATATAAACTCAACTTAAGCATGATATTTCTGGCTACAAATTTTATTTTCAGCATCTTAATCATCCCGACTTAAGTACCTTTTTGAGACGAGGGGTCACACTTGTAGAAAGCTATTTGATATCAGTGACTAGTTTTCAGTAACAATTTATGAAGTATCCTAATTATAGATGGCTATGTGGTCTTGTGGTATGACACTTGCTTTCGGATCTGTTTGCTTTGTTTTTAGGGGTTTTACGGCGCTTGCAACACATTTAGGTTATATCAGCGCCAGTAAAAAGGAAGAAAATGGGATAGTAAAAAGTTCTAGAATTACAATTAAAGCACCCAAGAAAAAGTAAGACAAAGGGGAACTGAGAACAAATAGGGATCAGATGTAGATTCCAAGAGCATACCACCAATGTACTTAGTTTGAGATCACCTATAGGTCTCATCCGGACACAAGCACAAAATCCAACAAAGAGGAATACACTCAAATGCTTACATTATACATTAAAAATAAATATAATAATACATAACAGAGAGATGATTTACAAGGAAAAAAATATCATCTCCCAAAACTATGCATTCGACTGTTTCCCCCTCAGCCAGGACTCCGACGAGGGCCAGGAAAAAACAAAGTAATCTCATTCCAAGACAAAGAAAGAAAGCATGTTGGAAAACAGATATAAGGGGATAGAAGACACAGTATGTACCTCCCTGCCCGCTATGGGAGGTCAGGAACCCCACCCAGGCTTTCGGATCGGAAGGTCCTTGGTTCGAGATGGTTGAGTAATTGGAAAAGGCTCTTTAATCACATTCTCTCACCGTACTCAGGTGTAAAATGAGAACCTGGCCGTGAACAGTGTCGTCTCGGTCAGAAAAAAAATTGCAATATCGTCTAACAGGCGTCATGTCTCGTCCTACAAGTTAAGTGTTGCTGTTGGCCAGGGTCAAATTCTAAAGCGCTTTGAGCACGTTTAGTGGATATTGTGCTATATAAAATCTCAAGTTCTTATTTTATTTTGTATTTTAGACGTCAATAAAATTGCATTAAAATACAAAGTGAACAAAAATAAAATGAATAAATAAATAAATAATTAAATAAATAAAGACACATATAAATGAAACAAATTAACAAATAACAAACAAATAAATAACAAACACAAATAAATAAATAAATACTTAAATAAATAAATAAATACTTAAATTATTAAGTAAATAAATAAATAAATAAATAAATGCACCAATAAATAAATAAATAAATAAATGCACCAATAAATAAAAAATAAATAAATGCACAAATAAATAAATAAATGCACCAATAAATAAATAAATAAATAAATAAATAAATAAATAAATAAATGCACAAATAAATAAATGCACAAATAAATAAATAAATTAAATAAATGCACCAATAAATAAATAAATAAATAAATGCACCAATAAATAAATAAATAAATAAATGCACAAATAAATAAATAAATAAATGCACCAATAAATAAATAAATAAATAAATAAATACATAAATAAATAAATAAATAAATAAATCTCAAACAGGAAAGACAGATTATGAGGATCATGTTTAAAAAAGACGTGATGAAAATAGCCAATATCAACACAAAATCACAGATGGTTATCACATAAGACTAGCAAGATAAGTTTTTAACTCACTCAACCCTAACACCGACTATATCCGTAGTTTACCCGGGTTACTTTTACCCCATGCCTATTTATTACATTTTTATGAGACAAATTATAGGCGTAGTGTCAAAGCTAATGTTTTATAGTTTTTGCATGTTAATGTACATGCTCATTTTCAATACATTTCAAATTTTGAAAAGTAGCAAAAATCTCTAGGATCGAGTGAGTTAAGAGTGTTTAGAAATATATATTTAAGCTGCAAGAGTAATTATCATCATTATTCCCTCTCCCTCTCTCTAAATAGTACCGCGTAATGATATCAAAGTTACAATAAGAATTTCACCGTTTCATATTTTTGACCAGTTTAATTATAATTTGATTTTATAGCGTCTGGTCCATTCCGTCTTAATATCGTTTTGAGAGGAGGGGTCACAAACGTCTTTTACTCAGAGATGACGAAATCAGAATCGATTTAGGTCTAGGGGTAGTTAGAATAAAAGATATATTACACTCTTACGTTTTGGGATTTGAACTTTGTTTCCTACGCGCACTCGTAAGCCCGTGCAACGGTTGGAAACACGTCTGGAACTCAAAAAAACAAAGAGTGTAAGAATCGTATATTATTATATCATAAAATGTATTATATATCCTACATGTACATAAGAATCATGAACAAAAATGAAAATAACAGCTTCATACCCCCCCCCCCCCCGCCAAAAAAAAAAAAACAACAAAAAACAAACAAAAAACAGTAAATATTTTTTTAAAAGAACAAAATTCCAAGAACGGTACGTTTCGGGCTCAAAAATCTTCTTCAGCTGTTTACAATGCACAGCTTCCAGCAGCTTAGTAAGTAGTCCTTCAGAGCCAATCGGATCATGGAACCCGCGACCTTTTGTTTGTTTTTGTTTTTAAGGGTTTTACGACGCTTGCAACACATTTAGGTCATATCAGCGCCAGTAAAAAGGAAGAAAATGGGATAGTAAAAAGTTCTAGAATTACAATTAAAGCATCCAAGAAAAAGTAAGACATAGGGGAATTGGTTCAAATAGGAAACAGATGTAGATTCCAAGAGCACACCATCAAAGTACTTAGTTTGAGATCCCCTAAAGGTCTCGTCCAGACACAAGCACAGGTCCCAACTAAGAGGAATACACTCAAATGTTTACCAATCATATAATATAATATGTAAATTAAACATAATACAATGCATAACAGAGAGATGATTTACAAGGAAAAAAACATCATCTCCCAAAACTATAACAATACATTCGACTGTTTCCCTCCCAGCAAAGGAACCCCGGCAAGGATCAGGACAAACTAAGGAATCTCATTCCAAGACAATGACAGGAAACAATTGGAAAACGGGTGTGGGGGAATAGAAGACACAGTATGTACCTCCCTGCCCACTATGGGAGGTCAGGATCCCCACCCAGAACCCGCGACCTTACTGGTACGACAACTCCGCCTGGTCGGGGAGAGCGTGACTCTACCGTATGAGCAATCCACGATTTAATGAGTTTCAAAATTTTAGTGATGCCATAAACTAAATGATGAACTGTGTGTGCAGCTATGTGGTCAAGTGGTATGACACTCGCTTTCGGATCGGAAGGTCCTGGGTCCGAGCCTCTCTGGGCGCATAGCTGACTCCTTTGAAAAATCTCTTTACTCACATTCTCTCTCAGGTGTAAAATTATGAGTACCTGGCCATAAACAACGTTGACTCTGTCCGAAAAAAACAATGTAATATCGCCTAACAGGCATCATGTCTCGTCCTACACGTTATATCTTGGTGTTGGCTGGGGACTCATTGAGAAGCACCTTTAACACGTTAAGTGGATATTGCGCATAATATAAAAAAATTAAATTTGTTTTTCATTGAATCGTAACACATGTCACGTTTTTGTCCGTTGGTTGCAAGGGGAGGGAGGGTTAAGTAAAAGTCGCCTTTCATAGTGTTGGCTTTAATACGTGTTCCACTGTAGCTGAATAGGATAGAAAAGTCGTGACGTCACACCTTCTACTCCTTCGGCGGTTCAAAACTCATTGGTAGTGTATATTTAACCATTCCTCGGGAGGATAAATAATGAAAAGGTTGCATATTGAATTATAAGGCGGTATGACTATTTCAGTGACAGAGTGTATAGAGGCAGATTCTAAGGATTACGGGACGAAAAAGAGCGAAGTTGGGTGATTTTATCAACGAGTTGCATATGTTACAGTGAATGATATAATCAGTCGGATGGTGAAAAAGTTTGAACGGAGATATTGCCAAGTTTAGTTAGAAAGTCCATTTTTATCAAAAATAAGTTCCTGTCATAAATGATGAAACCAACCCTTTTTTGTACATCTTCGGGAAATATCTAAGCTTAATTTCTTTTCTAAATATTTTTTACAGCTAGTCAAGTTGAAAAAGTATGAAATTTGAGAAAACTTGTTCCATACCTTCCCCATACATCTGACCATAACTTCATGAAAAATCACCCGATTTACTTCAAATAAAGATTGAAAAAAAATGCAAATCCAAAATGTTCACCTTCCGACTGATTATGTCATGCACTGACACACATATTTAGACTAGAGTATAAGATGCCATCACTCTGAAACCAGTAGATGAATTACACAAGATTTGTATCCAGTCCTCCGGATGAGTGGTTTTACACTTCCATTGGGATAGGAACCAGTTTTTTGTTTGTTTTGGATATCATGCTATTCTTCCCTATTTACGTCACTCAGCTCTTTGTTATCGTTTTAACCAGCCATTTTACGCAGCGTACGAAGAGTGGTTATACACTTCCAATGAGATTGGAACCAGTTTTTTGACATCACACTTTTTTCCCCTATTAAATCCCAGATAGAATCACGTGTCATCATAATCCTTTCAACACCACGGTTCGTCCTTGAACAAATCCAGTTGGTTGATCATGACGTAAGCAAGAATTGCACCAATCAACGCTCCAAGTTGGGTGGAGCCTCCGGTCCATATAAGGGATTTCCGGCCTTGATTGCGCATGACACTGGCGATGGACACTTTGGAATATACCATCAGGGCTGTACACATGACCCATGCTGCAATCTGTCAGGGTATAAGGACGGAAGGGTGGGGGGGGGGGGAGTTGTATTATGATGATCGTAATTATAATATTATTAACAGTAATAATAATAATGATGGATAGATGGATGAATGGATGGATGATGATGAGATGAGATGAGATGATGATGAGATGATGAGATGATGATGATGATGATGATGATGATGATGATGATGATGATGATGATGATGATGATGATGAGATGATGATGATGATGATATGATGATGATGAGATGATGATGATGATGATGATGAGATGATGATGAGATGATGATGATAAGATGATGATGATGATGATGATGATGATGATAATGACGATGATGATGACGATGACGATGACGACGATGACGATGATGATCAAAATAATAATTTCACCACTAACCACCAGGACTCCTCCCATCGTTTCATTGACCAGGAACGGATTTGGACTCATTGCAGCCACGGTGATGATGTAGGCAGCGAATAGCGTCCCTAACAACGTCAGACCGGAAATGACCTTCGTCCTTTGTGCTGTGACGAACAAGGTGACCCCGCATGCCAGCGGATCAACGATATTTTCAGCCTGAAATACATAAACAAATAGATAAATAAATAAATAATGCGAATAAGCAAATACATTTTTAAAAAGTAAATAAATAAATAAAGTAATAAATAAATAGATAAATAAATAATTTAAATAAGTGATTCATTTTGTTCATCCTTATGGAAAATGAACATTGAGCATCAGTCACCATTTTAACACAGATGATTTGAAAAAAAATGCATTGCGTCGTCCGGTTTTGTGATGCGTTTCCTTTAAAATATTGTGAGAAATACTCACTTTATGGGCCTGACCTGTTTGTGTTTTTGACATGTACTAAGGTTATCTCAGGCCTTTTCATACAGGAAATAAATAGTCAATGGTATGAAACGGGGTAAATGACAGGAAAGATTCTGATTGGTTAATGCTTAGTAATAATAATTTTAAAAAATTGAGCTTTATATAGCGCAATATTAACTAAATGTGCTCAAAGCGCTTTACAAGGGGTCCCTGGTCAACAGCAACATTTAACATGTAGGACGGGACATGCCGCCTGTTCGGCGATATTACAATTTTTCGGACAAAGACAACGCCGTTAACGGTCAGGTACTCATTTTACACCTGATTACGGTGAGTGAAAGTGAGTAAAGAGCCTTTTCCAAGGACTCAACTATGCGCGAGGCTCGAACCCAGGACCTTCCGATCCGAAAGCGAGTGTCATACCACAAGACCACATAGCCGCACAACGGGCGAACTATCAATTTCTCAATGACTCAATAATACTGAATTGGGGCAGCGTGGCTCAGCGGTATGGTATGGTCTTTTGCTTTGTGCCCGAAAGGTACCGAGTTCGACTACCCGCGGCGCTATGTAGCCTTGAGCAAGTCACCAAGCCTTTGCTCACTTTGCGGTGCTGCACTGCACTGCGGCTAACGCCTGGGTTATTCCAGTCTCCCCTTGGAATAGAATTTTCCCATTGGGATGAATAAAGGCAATTATTATTATTATTATTATTATTATTATTATTATTATTATTATTATTATTATTATTATTATTATTATTATTATTATTATATTATTTTACTATCATTATCATTTTTACTATCATTATCATTTTTACTATCATTATTATTATTACTATCATTATTATTATTACTATCATTATTATTATTAATATCATTATTATTATTACTATCACTATTATAATATTATTATTATTATTATTATAATATTATTATTATTATTATTATTATTATTATTATTATTATTATTATTATTATTATTATTATTATTATTATTATTATATTATTATTATATTATTATTATTGATTGGTTTAGGTCATATTTGTTTAATCGTAAACAGATTATTACGGTGGATGAATATAGATCGGAGGAAATCTTTCTTGATTGTGGGGTTCCCCAGGGTTCAGTACTTGGACCCGTTCTTTTTGTTTTGTACGTTGGCCCTCTGTCTAAAATCATCAGAAGTTTTGGTCTGTCTTACCATCAATACGCTGATGATACGCAATTGTACTGCGTTTCCAATACGAGAAATTTACAAGAAGTATCAGCCAATAGTAAGAATTGTATCCAAAGTGTTAAGAAATGGATGAATGAGAACAGACTGAAACTGAATGATGATAAGACGGAGGTGCTGTATGTGGGGAACAGGAAGTGGAAAAGTGAAACAGATTTGAAGTTGGGGGATGCCTCTATTCAAATTGTTGACAAAGTGAAAAACCTTGGCACATTCTTAGACTCTGGACTGTCGATGGAGCATCAGGTTAATAATTTGGTTAGATCTCTCTTTTTCCAACTAAAAAAGATTGCTTCCATTAGACGGTTCATATCTGAGGATGTGACCAAGCACCTGGTTGTGTCCCTCGTACTATCGAAATTGGATTATTGTAATGCTCTGTTGTTTGGCGTTTCGCAATACAATCTGAAACGTCTTCAGATTGTCCAAAACAGCGCTGCCAGACTAGTATTCATGAAGCGTAGGTGCGACTCTGCCGGACCTCTACTTCATGACCTGCATTGGCTGCCTGTTGGGAAAAGAATTAAATTCAAAGCTTGTGTTTTAGTGTATCGTTGTCTTGAAGGTACTGCCCCTTCCTACCTTTCAGAACTAATTGAAAGATATTCAAAACCCCGCCCCTTACGTTCGGCCAGTGATTCCACAAAACTAGTTGTCCCTCGAATTCGGAAAAATGCTGGAATGAGATCCTTTTCTCATTTCGGACCCTCTATTTGGAACGCCTTACCGCAGAGCATTCGTGAAAAAGAATCTTTGTCTATTTTTAAACGTTCGCTTAAAACATGTTTGTTTCGATTTTAGTAGATGGTATGAGAAGCAAGATAGGTTTGGTTTGTGTTGTGTGTTGTGTTGTGTGTGTGTGTATGTGTGTGTGTGTGTGTGCTTGTGTGTGAATGAGTATGTTTCAGCCAAAGTAATTTGTAATTTAAGCGCTTAGAGTCTGGTGTCTCGGAGTTATAGCGCTATATAAGTTTTCAGCATTATTATTATTATTATTATTATTACTGCCCCTTCCTACCTTTTGGAACTAATTGAAAGATATTCAAAACCCCGCCCCTTACGTTCGGCCAGTGATTCCACACAAAACTAGTTGCTCCTCGAATTCGGAAAAATGCTGGAATGAGATCCTTTTCTCATTTCGGACCCTCTATTTGGAACGCCTTACCTCAGAGCATTCGTGAAAAAGAATCTTTGTCTATTTTTAAACGTTCGCTTAAAACATATCTGTTTCGATTTTAGTAGATGTTATGAGAAGCAAGATAGGTTTGATTTGTGTTGTGTGTTGTGTGTGTGTGTGTGTGTGTGTGTGTGTGTGTGCTTGTGTGTGTAAGTGATTATGTTTCAGCCAAAGTAATTTGTAATTTAAGCGCTTAGAGTCTGGTGTCTCGGAGTTATAGCGCTATATAAGTTTTCAGCATTATTATTATTATTATTATTATTATTACTATCATTATTACTATCATTATTACTATCATTATTACTATCATTATTATTATTATTATTATTATTATTATTATTATTATTATTATTATTATTATTATTATTATTATCATCATCATCATCATTACGAGACGGGTTGACAAGAGAAATTACCTTTGTAACTCCGTTGTAAATGGACAGACCATAAGGCAGACTTGAATAGACCTGGATGGCCAGCACGTAACTGGTCTGAAGAACGTTAATCCAGATCAACAAACCCAGCAAGTACCAGGACTCCCATTTTTTCATCGGTTCCTTCCCTTGTTCTTCTTCGTCTTCTTCTTCGTCTTCTATCTCCTTTGATTTACCACCGTTCGTAGTTTCAGTTTCTGACCTATCCAAGAGTCGTTGTTCGGTTTCCGGTGATTCTCGAGTCTGACCTTGAACTTTGACCCTAGAAGAAAACGTAACATCCGGTACGAGTGGTTGTCCTTCGTTGTTATCTGTAATATTATTTTGGACGTGATTTTGCACGTTTGAAGCATCGGTTTGCTCCCTTGTTTGGTTGTCTTTCGTAGTGACGTCATCAAAGAGTTGTGATTCCTCATCAGACACTGCTTTCTTTTTATCATGTCTGGAAAAATAAGAATATTGCGGATATGTGGTCTAGTGCTATGACACTCGCTTTCGGATCGGAAGGTCCTGGGTTTGAGCCTCGCTCGGCGCATAGTTGAGTCCTTGGAAAAGGCTCTTTACTCACATTTTCTCCTACCGTACTCAGGTGTAAAATGAGTACCTGGCCGTTAGCAGCGTTGTCTGTCCGAAAAAAATGTAATATCGCCTAACAGGCGTCATATTTCCGAACTACATGTTAAGTGTTGCTGTTGGTCAGGGACCCCTTGTAAAGCGCTTTGATCACGTTTAGTGGATATTGCGCTATATAAAAGCAAGTTATTTGGGGGGTTTTTTAAGAAATATTAAACTATATTATCCATCCATGGGGGGGGGGGGGGGGGGGGTCCCGATAGCTCAGTTGGTAGAGCACTCGCTTCACAATCAAAGGGACCGAAATCCATCCCAATTAAATTCGAGATTATTTTCTGAACCTCTCCCCAATCACACTGTCCACCCAATCGTGATTGGGTAGCTGGGTTTGATGGATCTGGCAGAAAGTAATATCCGATAGACTAAAAAAAAACTAGAAAAAAAAATTGAGCTTTTACCTAGTGCAATATCCACTAAAAGTGTTCAACGCTCTTTACAAAGGGTCCTTAGCCAACAGCAACACTTAACATGTAAAACGAGACATGACGCGTATTTGACGATATTACAATTTTTTTTCGGACAGAGATAACGCTGTTAATGGCCAGGTATTCATTTTCTACCCGAGTACAGTGAGAGAATATGGGTAAAGAGTTGATTTTTTTTCCCAAGGACTTAACCATGTGCCGTCGAGGATCGAACCCAGGACCTTCCGACCCGAAAGCGAGTGTCATACCACAAGACCAGATAGCCGAACTACGTAATCCATTCCTTGTTATCAGTCAAATTTTTTATTTTGATTTTACTTTATTGACTAATGAAAATGTTGCTGCTCGAAGCTCGAAAAAATAAATAATAATGTGAAATTGATTGTAAGCTTCAATTTAATTACAAAAACAGATCAAATAAACGTTTCGGGTTTCCCCTTTATCAACAAAACAGAATGAATGAAATAATGTGGTAGTTGCGTTGTTAAGATGAATCATTCACAGTCACAGAGAGGGACAGAGAGACAGAGAGAGAGAGACAGAGAGAGATAGAGAGAGACAGAGAGAGAGATAGAGAGAGACAGAGAGAGAGACACAGAGAGATAGAGAGAGACAGAGAGAGACAGAGAGAGAGAGAGATAAAGAGAGAGAAAGAGAAAGATAGAGAGAGGTTTTTTTACCCGTCTTTCTTTGAAGCCATGAGTTGACAATTATCCTCTTGATCCACATTCACATGTTCGGTCCTACAATAAGGATGACGCACCAGTAACACCAGGGCTGTGAGAGACGCTAGCCCCATAGCAAAGAGAATCATGAAGAATGCTTGGACACTAATACGTGGATCCGTGTTCACAGCAACCACCGTCGTCGTTGTCGTCGCGTTTAGCTTTTCTGTTGTCATGTGAGAAATTATTGAATTAGATACAAAGCAATGTTTTTTTGTTGTTTTTCAAAGTTGAAATGAAATCATCATCATCATCATCATCATCATCATCATCATCATCATCATCATCATCATCATCATCATCATCATCATTTTTATGTCTAGTGTGCCATTTCGCAAAATTTTCTTCTTACTGCACAGTACATGGGATACAACTCAGTAATAAACTATGATCGTAACACTTTTACATGAGTTGTGTCCCTTGAATTTGCTGGATTTTTTTTTTGTTTTGTTGTTGTTGTTGTTGTTGTTGTTGTTGTTGTTTTGTTTTTTTCTAACTTTTAAAATTAAAAGAAATATCTATATACCGTCAGAAATATAAAAACAAACAACAAAATGAGTGTTTATACAGCAATAGATAACACACTGTTTTGGTCTTTGATATTAGGTGTAACCATCTTGTTTTTAGAACAAAATTGAAATCAACAAGGGAAACAACTGGATATTTACCATTCAGATTACCAATAAAGTCGTCTCCCTTGACAATGTCGCTGTGGTTTGTCACACATCTGATGATATGAATTTACAACATGAATTAACTCCCTCAACCCTAACACCGACTATATCCGTAGTATACCCGGGGTTACTTTTATCCCATGCCTATTTATTACATTTTTCTGAGACATCTTATAGGCGTAGTATTAATATCAAAGCTATAAGCTATTTTTTTGTTTGTTTTTTTTTACATGTTAGTGGTAGTTGAATAAAACTATCTATGTACATGCTCATGTTTAATACATATTTTTCAAATTGTAAAAAGAAGCAAAAATCTCTAGGATTGAGTGAGTTAAGAAAAATTGATGCTTTTTCTTTCTTAAGGTACAAAGAAAGACGTGAGTGAAAAAAATAAATTTAACACTTCTGCCACGACATCATAAGACATCGTCGCCTAGGCATTCCACGAAGATTTATTAAAGATAATCCATCAAACAAGATGTCTGATGTCAACAGGAATCACCCATATTATTGTCCAAGTGAACAAATTGGGGGGTTAATAATCTTGCCCAAGGAAGAAAAAAAACGAAAGTGCCTGAAGTGGGGCTCAAACCCGGAACTTTCCGAGTTTACAGTGCATGCCTTAACCACTCGGCCACTTAAGTGAGTGACATTTTAAATTGATTTAGAAATTAACTATTGTTACAGATACAGTGAATGACATTATCAGTCAAATGGTGAAAATATTTGAACTGAGTTTTTGCAAAGTTTAGGCAGAAGGTCAGTTTTTATCAAAAATGAGTTCTTGTCATAAATGATTAAATCAACCTTTTTTGTACATCTTCGGGAAATATCAAAGCTTAATTTCACTTCTAAATATTTTTTTTTACAGCTAGTTAAGTTGAAAAAGTATGAAATTTGATAAAAGTTGCTGGCTACCTTTCCCATACATCTGATTGCAACTTCATGAAAAATCACTCGATTTACTTCAAGTAAAGATTAAAATGCTCTGGGGAGCACATTCTGTCAGAAAATGCAAATCCAAAATTTTCACCTTCCGACTGATTATGCCCTTTTGTCTACCCAGCAGTGAATGGGTATTTGGGTCTAGTCGATCTGGCGGAAAGTACTTTGCTATAGATTCGAGTCCTATCCAAAGAGTACCATGCAATTGATATTGTATATTTAAAACTATAGTATTACTATATACCGGGATAAGCTCCACATCCCTGATGACTCATCGGGACCCCCAATTCATTCTTTACCATCGAGAATGAATACTAACCACAACACACATAATTAGCGGGCAGCATGGCTCAGCATTGTACGGTCTTTGCTTCGTACCCGAAAGCTACTGAGTTTGATCACCCGTCGCTGCGCTGTGTGGCATTGAGCAAGTCACCTCGTCCTCGCTCAAGTTGCGGCGCTGCACTGCGGCTGACGCCTAGGTTATTCCAGTCTTCCCTTGGAATAGATCCCAGAGATAAAAATTTTCCTCTATAGGATGAATAAAGGGAATTTTATTTATCTTATTATGTATATTTATTTATAATATCTGTCGCTAGAAATTCCAATTCCCGATTCGACTTCATTCCGATATGACACCGCTTCGATACGGTGGGATAACATTGGGGTGGGGCTGAATTTTTATGTTTGTTTTATTGGGTTTTTTAAGAGACAGAATTGCACAACATCAAAGTTCAACAGGAGTCAACAGTCTCACAGCTCGTGATGGGCACCAGGTTTCGGGGAGTTTATTTTTATATCTGCCATCGTTATCCATGGACTCGAGGCACCTAACCCGGGAATCACACCGACGCCAGAGACAGAAATAGTGCGGTGATGGGTGAATCACCAGACAGAAAGACGAGACATCGGGGATGGCGAGATAGAAGGGGGAGGGGGGGGGGGAGAACAGAAGATGAGGGGGATAGAGGAAGAGGGGAAGGGGATGGACCATCCATTGAAGATCGGACCTCGGTGAATCACATTCATTTTTACCTGACGTCACCGGCACCCTGACCAATAGCGACGATGGCAGGGAAAAGCCCGCTTAAGCCTTGGCCAATGAAAATGCTTGAAATATATCTGGCCTTGAGATGGGACATGAAGGCCAAATAAGACATCGATGACGTAGCAGCAAAGATGGCCTGGCAACACGTCAATGCTAGAACGGCCACGCTGAAAAACAAAACAAGCAAAAACAAAACATGACTGCCGGGAACGGGAGGTTTGGAGAAGTACTTGCTATAAAACATGTTTAGTCGTACAAGTTAAGCGTTGCTGTTGGCTTATGACCTCTATTAAAGCGCTTTATATTATGCCCTTCCGCCACAACATCATTAGATATCGTCGCTTAGGCATTCCACGAAGGAATATAGATAATTCACCAAACAATGTGTCTGATGTCAACAGGAGTTGCCCATATTGTCCAAGTGAGCAAATTGGGGGGTAAAAAATCTTTCTCAAGGAAAAAAACGAAAGTGCCTGAAGCGGGGCTAGAACCCAGGACCTCTGGGTCACAGTGCAATGCATTTACCACTCGGCCAATCGTCATCATCATCATATCATCATCATCATCATCACAATCATCACCATCACCACCATCATCACCATCACCACCATCACCACCACCACCACCACCACCATCACCACCACTACCATCACCATCACCACCACCACCACCATCATCATCATCATCATCATCATCATCACCACGACCACCACCAACATCATCATCATCATCATCATCATCATCATCATCATCATCATCATCATCATCATATTATCATGTAAAAATCTCAAATCTCATCATTGACATCATCTACGACCCGATGTCCATACCTAAAACTGACCCCACCAATGACCGCTGTCTCCTTCCACAGGAAACCATAGAGGGCAGCACACACGGACAGTGCGATGACCACAATGATGGACACGGGCGTCTCCAGCTTGGTCTTTGGGAACAACCAGGTCAGGAATACGAACGTCAAGGGACCCAAATTTCCAAACTGGGTGGACAGAAATTGGAGCAGTTGAAAGAATGGACAAAAATCAATATAATAATAATAATAATAATAATAATAATAATAATAATAATAATAATAATAATAATAATAATAATAATAATAATAATAAATAATAATAATAATAATAATAATAATAATAATAACAATAATAATAATAATAATAATAATAATAATAATAATAAATAATAATAATAATAATATATAATAATAATAATAATAATAATAATGATAATAATAATGATAATGATAATGAATAAAATAATAATAATAATAATAATAATAATAATAATATAATAATAATAATAATAATAATAATAATAATAATAATAATAATAATAATAATAAATAATAATATAATAATAATAATAATAATAATAATAATAATAATAATAATAATAATAATAATAATAATAATAATAATAATTAATAATAATAAATAATAATAATAATAATAATAATAATAATAATAATAATAATAATAATAATAAATAATAATATAATAATAATAATAATAAAAACAATAATGATAATAATAATAATAATAAAAATAATAATGATAATAATAATATAAACTTTACTCATCCAAAGAATTAAATGGAAATTCGATTACAGACGTGGCATGCATTAAAATGTATAAACACCAAGTTGAGAATCTATGGCGACAATGTATACATATATATTATATATGCAATTGCACAAAAATGTAAAAAATATACAACCCAAAACCAATAGCGACACTGTATATATTAATTTGATTAATGGAGATAGACCTTGAAAACAACAACAACAACAACAAACAAATAACAAAATAACAAACACTCGTCCAGCGGTTGGGAACACGTCCGGAATACGATTCAATAGTCTGATGTCACGTCCGCCCAGCAACGAACAGCTTAGTTCTAAACAAAGAAAATCGGTACTTTTTATTCTTAATGCTGGCTAGAACTTTTTCACAAGTCATGTGATCAGAATGTATAAAAGTCAAAACATGATCAGATTTATAATGCTTTCTTCTCTGAATACACTTTTATGCTCGTCGGAGAAGTATTTCATAAGGGCGTCCGCCATTGTTCCGATAGTTTAGAACCAGTTACTAAGTTACACTGCGTCATTACGAGGGAAGTGACGTCATGATTGTTGAAGCCTATTCCAAAAAGTTTATTATTTCACCCCTCTCATTGGAAAGAAAACCCTATCCTTTCTTAGTACATACATATCTAACGTTGAAGAATGCTTTGAACGCGTTGAATAAAAAAAAATTGTGCTCATGAACACAAGTGATCCCATTGGTTGAACTGTTGAATACAACTCACGATTTGTTTTCTTTTGTAGGCCACAGACTTGTCTTTTGACGTCCTTTGTTGGTCAATGCGTAGCCATCGTTAAAAAATACGTCAAAATGCCAGTCTTTGGCCACAAAAGAAAACAAATCGTGAGTTGTATTAAATAGTTCAATCTATGGTACCACTTGTTTCCATGAGCACTACCAAGGACAACTCACTAGATAGTGCAAAAACCAATTAATGACGTCAAAATGCTAGTCTTTTTGGGTTTCAGTGTCGGGCTATAACTTTACGATGGCTACGGCCTGACACTGACAAAAAAATGACGTCAAAAGACAAGCCTAAGGTCGCAAAAGAAAACAAATCGTGAGTTGTATTCAATAATTCAACCAATGAAATCACTTGTTTCCTTGAGCTCTACTAACGACAACTCACTAGACGCTGCACAAAACTAAAAAATGACGACAAATTATAAGTCCTTGAGGGTTCTATTGTCAGGCTATAAGTCAACGAAGGCTACGCTAGAACCTATTAAGTGGTATATCTGAGCAATCGTCTCAAAACGGTATTATGTCGGAACGAACCAAATGCTTAAAAGCCGAATTAACTGTTAAACTGGTCAAATATATATATTGTTGGCATTAGCATCCTAAAATATGGAATCCATTCTCCTCAATAAAACATACAAACTCAACACAAGTCTGATATTTCTGGCTATAAATTCAATTTTCAACACATTAACCATACAGATTTAATACCGTTTTGAGGCGAAGGGTCACATATTTGATAATAAGTACACGTTTAGAGACAATTGAGTCACACACGCACACACGTCATACACACACACACACGTCATACACACACACACACGGCATACACATACACACACACACGTCATACACATACACACACACGTCATACACACACACGTCATACACATACACACACACGTCATACACACACACACGTCATACACACACACACGTCATACACACACACACGTCATACACATACACACACACACACGTCATACACATACACACACACGTCATACACATACACACACACGTCATACACATACACACACACACGTCATACACACACACACACGTCATACACATACACACACGTCATACACACACACGTCACACATACACACACACGTCATACACACACACGTCATACACACACACGTCATACACACACACGTCATACACACACACACGTCATACACACACACACGTCATACACATACACACACACGTCATACACACACACGTCATACACACACACACGTCATACACACACACACACACACGTCATACACATACACACACATACGTCATACACATACACACACACACGTCATACACATACACACACACGTCATACACATACACACACACACGTCATACACACACACACACACGTCATACACATACACACACACACGTCATACACACACACGTCACACATACACACACACGTCATACACACACACGTCATACACACACACGTCATACACACACACACGTCATACACATACACACACACGTCATACACATACACACACACACGTCATACACATACACACACACATCACACACACACACACGTCATACACACACACACGTCACACACACACGTCATACACACACACACACGTCCACACACACACACACAAATTACCTGGGATATGATAGTGAGGTAGGAAGGAAGCGTCCAACCCTCTGGAAGATAAGCCACCAGGATGGGCAACTCCACCCACAGACCGTTCATGATGGACCATGACGTCACCCCGACCATCACCACCAAGACATGAACCAACACTTTGGCCTTCTCTCCGTCTTCCTTCTTCACGTCCTCCATCTTGGTTTTGGGTTCTATGTCAAAATGGCGATTTACTAAAGGGACGGAGGGGGAACTGAAATAGAGAATGAAAAGTGAAGTAACATTGGATAATAGAATTTTTGTAAAGCGGTTCCCTGATCATGTTTGTTTTGTTTTTAACGGTTTTACGGCGCTTGCAACACATTAAGGTCACATCAGCGCCAGTAAAAAGGAAGAAAATGGGATAGTTAAAAGTTCTAGAATTACAAATAAAGCACAAAAGAAAAGGTAAAACAAAGGGGAACTGGTTCAAATAGGGAATAGATGTAGATTACAAGAGCACACCGTCAAAGTACTTAGTTTGAGATCACCTAAAAATCTCATCCAGACACAAGCACAGGTCCCAACTAAGAGGAATACACTCAAATGTTTACCAATCATATAATATAATATGTAAACTAAACATAATACAATGGATAACAGAGAGACGATTTACAAGGGAAAAAAAATATCATCTTCCAAAACTATAACTAAACATTCGACTGTTTCCCTCCCAGCCAAGGATCTCCGGCAAGGATCAGGACAAAACTAAGTAATCTCATTCCAAGACAACGACAGGAAAAAAATTGGAAAACGGGTATTGGGGGATAGAAGACACAGCATGTACCTCCCTGCCCACTATGGGAGGTCAGGATCCCCATCCAGTCCCTGATCATGACGTCACACCTAACATCACAACCAACAGTCTTTCAGAGCCATTGGGCCCATGAAGCCGGAGTTTATCCCGGTTTCTATAGCGTAAAACAGACAATAGCAATTGCTTGCTATCTTTTGGATAGGACGTTAGTCTATCGCAAAGTACTTTCCGCCAAATCTAACAGACTCGACTACTCATTCACTCCTGGTCAGAAGAAAAAAAATTCGACTGCACCCGCGATTGATCTCGGTCCTTTTGTGTGTGAAGCGAGTGCTCTACCAACTGAGCTATCGGGACCCCACAACGGACACGTGGACCAACACTTTATCATTTTCTCCGTCTTCCTTGCGGCTATGTAGTCTAGTAGTATGACACTCGCTTTCGGATAGCAGGAAGATCCTGGGTTCGAGCCTCGCTCGGCGCATACTTGAGTCCTTGAAAAAGGGCTCTTTACTCACATTCTCTCACCGTACTCAGGTGTAAAATGAGTACCTGGCCGTTAACAGCGTTATCTCTGTCGGAAAAAAAATGTAATATCGCCTAACAGGCTTCATGTCTTGTTCTACATGTTACGTGTTGTTGTTGGTCAGGGACCCCTTGTAAAGCGCTTTGAACACGTTTAGTGGATATTGCGCTATATAAAAGCTCAAGTTTGTTTGTTTTTTTTTTTTTGTTTGTTTTTTTTCCAAAGCAGATAAATCAGCTGTTTGATGTTATCGCTGACATCCACCATATGTGATGTGACCCACCGTTTCAAGGCGGTATTATGTCGGGATCCACTCGGTGAGGGAAATTGAATTTATAGCCACCAATATCAAACTTGGGTTTAATTTCTCTACGTCATGCTGGAGTATAAATACTATTTTTTGCTTTACAAAAGCTTCTAAGGTCCAATTTCTCATCATTCTATCTCTAAATTCACTTTCTGGGGTCTGAATCATCCCGACATAATACCGTTTTGAGACGGAGGGTCACATATAAATATATCTACCATAAGTCTCAACGACCTGTAATGTTATGGCCATTCTTATCATCATGTCAACAACGTACTCGGGGAAGAAAAAAAAAATAGTATTTAACATTTTAGCCAGAAAACTCGCCCTTCGTAATAGTATATATCGATCGATGTTAATGACTATCATCTTGTCCAAAACCTCTCTAACCTGGGACTTCGCAAGAGGGTTGTTTTTTGTTTTTTTTTCCTTTTTTGGGGGGGGGGGGGGGGGGGTTGGTGTTTTTTTGTTTTTTTTTTTTTTTTTGGGGGGGGGGGTTGGTGTTTTTTTTTGTTTTTTTTTTTGTTTGGCGTTTTGTTTTGTTTTTGTTTTTTGTTTTTTGCAAGATGGGGGTCATTTTAATCGATTATCGATATTATTTGAAGGACGAATTTTTCTGGCCAAAATATATTTTAACTATCAACACGTGTTTGTTCGTGACCTTCGTAAAGTTATGGCCTGACACTGACCAAAAAATGACGTCAAAATGCCAGTCTGTTGCCACAAAAAGAAAACAAATCGTTGTATTCAATAGTTCAACCAATGAAAATAGCTACAACTCACTAGGCGTTGCAAAAACCAAATAATAACGTCAAACTGCCAGTCCTTTTGGATTTTAGTATCAGGCTATAGATAGTTTGGAGATGACGTCACTCAGGTCTTTGTTATTGTTTTTTTGCCATCCGCGATTATGAGTAATGCTCACTGAACTGTATTAACCTGACTATAAACGTTCATGGATACATACAGTTTTGTGTGTTGGTCTGTTATACTTCCGGGTGGCAATGTTATGAGCTTCTTAGCCAAGCGCATACTATCTATAACATAACGATGGCTACGGTTTGTTTCAGAATGCGGCCTATCAATCAGCTGTTTTATATTATTATCGCAGTCATCCCTAGATAACCATCATCATCACCTTATGTCTCAACAGCCTCTTATGGTCTCGTCATTGTTAGCAAGGTGTCAGAAGTGTAAAAAGACAGATTTTGGTGATAACAAATGACACAGATAAATATGGATAGTTCGAAGTTCTTTGTTATTGTTTTTTGCCATCCACGTTTATGAGTAATTCTCACTAAACTGTATTAACCAGACTATAAAAGTTCATGGTTACACAGAGTTTTGTGTGTTGGTCCGTTATACTTCCGGATGGCAATGTTGTGAACTCCTTGGCCAAGCGCATTCTATCTATAGATAGAACGAAGATGACGTCACTCTGGTCTTTGTTTTTGTTCTTTGCCATCCGCGTTTATGAGTAATTCTCACTAAACTGTATTAACCAGACTATAAACGTTCAAGGTTACACATAACTTTGTGTATTGGTCCGTCATATTTCCGGATGGTAACGGATTTGAGTTTCTTAGCCAAGCGCATACGATTTATTGATAGTATGCGCTTGGCTAAGAAGCTCACAACATTGTCATCCGGAAATATGACGGACCAACACACAAAACTATGTGTAACCTTGATCGTTTATAAAGATAGTATGCAGATGACGTCACTCAGGCCTTTGTTATTGTTTTTGCCATCCGCGTTTGTGAGTTGTTCTAACTAAACTGTATTAACCAGACTATAAAAGTTCATGGTTGCACAGAGTTTGTGTGTTGGTCCGTTATACTTCCGGATGGCAATGTTGTGAACTCCTTGGCCAAGCGCATTCTATCTATAGATAGTTCGAAGTTGACGTAACTCAGGTCTTTGTTATTGTTTTTTGCCATCCACGTTTATGAGTAATGCTCACTGAACTGTATTAACCAGACTATAAACGTTCATGGATACACATGGATGATCACTCCACCAGTTGTATCATGAAAATATTATGATGATATGAGAACAATGCGTACATTGTTTGTGAATGACTTCAAACACAATACACATACACCTACACATACACACACACATACATACACACACATACTCACACACATAAAAGCACACATATAAAGAGCGATATCATTTATATAGATAGTATGCGCTTGGCTAAGAAGCTCATAACATTGCCATCCGGAAGTATAACGGACGAACACACAAAACTGTGTGTATCCATGAACGTTTATAGTCGGGTTAATACAGTTTAGTGAGAATAACTCACAGTTGAGTGAGAATAACTCACAGTTCAGTGAGAATAACTCACAGTTCAGTGAGAATAACTCACAGTTCAGTGAGAATAACTCACAGTTCAGTGAGAATAACTCACAAACGCGGATGGCAAAATATAACAACAAAGGCTTGAGTGACGTCATCTTCGAACTATCTATAGAGCAATATCAATATCCATCTGTACTGCCATGTGATCCAGTGGTATGACACTCGTTTCCAGTTCGGATGATCCTGAGTTCGAGCCTCGCTCGGCGCATTGTTTAGTTTTGAGAAAGGCTCTTTACTCAAATTTTCTCACCGTACTCAGGTGTAGAATGAGTACCTGGCCGTTAACAGCGTTGTCTCTGTCAGATTTTTAAAAAAAACGTAAGATCACCTAATAGGCATCATGTCTCGTTCTACATGTACGTGTTGTTTTTGGTCAGAGACCTTTTGTAAAGCGCTTTGAACACGTTTAGTGGATATTGCGCTATTATTATTATTATTATTAATAATAATAATAATAATAATAATAATAATAATAATAATAATAATAATAATAATAATAATAATAATAATAATAATAAAATATACTTTATTCATCCAAAAAAAATGGAAATTCGTTTACAGGCGATTAAAGCTGATCAAAGCGCCTTGAGCACATTTGGTGGATATTGCGCTATATAAAAGCTTCAGTTTGAAAGTTTGAAACAAAAAAAAAAAAAAAAACCAACAAATTTAACACACAATCTATATCCCATACCTTTATTACGAATTCAAGTTCTTACAATTCCAAACGTGAAATCAACTCCCAGGACGAGAATCACGAATCGAGCTAGACTTAAATATGAAACTGCCTTATATAAAATTGAAACCGTGTCGGGTTGAACGAAAAGCGATAAAGCGTATTATAATAATGTGTCGTATTATGTATTGTATCGTGTAAATGGGACACGAAAGTTCGCTGGTTAAAACCATCCCGTTTTGGCGGAATTGCAATAAGATGATTTCAGATTATGTAACTATGAAAAAATTGATGTGTCATTCAGATAGAATCAAAAGCAGAAAAAAGTCACACACAAAAAAACAACAACAACAAAAATAAAATAAAAGGAAAATAAACCAACAACAACAAAAAACGAACGAAATTTTAAAAAAAACAGCCCCCCCCCTCACCCAAAAACAAAACTAAACAACAACAACAAAAAAAAAAAAACAACCAAAACAACAACAACAACAACAAACAAACAAAAAGAAAAAAACAACAACCCTAAAGACAAAAACAAAACAAAAGAAAAAAATCCCCAAACCCCAAAATGAACAGAATATGTTTTTCCCCATCTTCTGATCCCCAATTGAACAGTAACTATTGCTTGTCTTCTAGCGGAAATTGGGTAGTTT
>NC_088371.1:33587548-33595048 GCF_034508935.2 Berghia stephanieae | reverse complement strand
AAGTTGACGTCACTCAGGTAGATACCTGTTATTGTCATATGTTTATGAGTAACTCTCACTAACTGTATGAACCAGATTATAAACGTTCAAGGTTACACATAGTTTTGTGTGTTGGTATGTCCGGATAGCAATGTTGTGAGTTTCTTAGCCAAGCGCACACTATCATATAGATAGTATGCGCTTGGCTAAGAAGCTCATAACATTGCCATCCGGAAGTATAACGGACCAACACACAAAACTGTGTGTATCCATGAACGTTTATAATCGGGTTAATACAGTTCAGTGAGCATTACTCATAAACGCGGATGGCAAAAAAACAATAACAAAGACCTAAGTGACGTCATCTTCGAACTATCTATAGATAGTATGCAGATGACGTCACTCAGGCCTTTGTTATTGTTTTTGCCATCCGCGTTTGTGAGTTGTTCTCACTAAACTGTATTAACCAGACTATAAAAGTTCATGGTTACACAGAGTTTGTGTGTTGGTCCGTTATACTTCCGGATGGCAATGTTATGAGCTTCTTGGCCAAGCGCATTCTATCTATAGATAGTATGCAGATGACGTCATTCAGGCCTTTGTTATTGTTTTTGCCATCCGCGTTTGTGAGTTGTTCTCACTAAACTGTATTAACCAGACTATAAAAGTTCATGGTTACACAGAGTTTGTGTGTTGGTCCGTTATACTTCCGGATGGCAATGTTGTGAACTCCTTGGCCAAGCGCAATCTATCTATAGGATGTCTCCCCATTTGACAATTAAATTGTAATCAAATGGAAACATAGAAAGAAAAATAAACAAAAGGAGTACGTTAAAACATGAATACTACTCACATGAGATGACAGTAAATATTTATTAAACGATAGACGAATGCCTTTACATGATGATTGGAACATACGCAATGACAGCCGAATATTTGATACAATGAATATATGTATATCTCATGAAATGTGGATGGAACATATGGAAGGATATCAGATTATTAACACAATGAATATATGTATATCTCATGAAATATGGATGGAACATATGGAAGGATATCAGATTATTAACACAATGAATATATGTATATTTCATGAAATGTGGATGGAACATATGGAAGGATATCAGATTATTAACACAATGAATATATGTATATCTCATGAAATGTGGATGGAACATATGGAAGGATATCAGATTATTAACACAATGAATATATGTATATCTCATGAAATGTGGATGGAACATATGGAAGGATATCAGATTATTAACACAATGAATATATGTATATCTCATGAAATGTGGATGGAACATATGGAAGGATATCAGATTATTAACACAATGAATATATGTATATCTCATGAAATGTGGATGGAACATATGGAAGGATATCAGATTATTAACACAATGAATATATGTATATCTCATGAAATGTGGATGGAACATATGGAAGGATATCAGATTATTAACACAATGAATATATGTATATCTCATGAAATGTGGATGGAACATATGGAAGGATATCAGATTATTAACACAATGAATATATGTATATCTCATGAAATGTGGATGGAACATATGGAAGGATATCAGATTATTAACACAATGAATATATGTATATCTCATGAAATGTGGATGGAACATATGGAAGGATATCAGATTATTAACACAATGAATATATGTATATCTCATGAAATGTGGATGGAACATATGGAAGGATATCAGATTATTAACACAATGAATATATGTATATCTCATGAAATGTGGATGGAACATATGGAAGGATATCAGATTATTAACACAATGAATATATGTATATCTCATGAAATGTGGATGGAACATATCGTGGGGTATTTGCCATTATGTTGTATTTGCATTTTTGTAGTTTTGAGAAAATGGCATTTGAAAGTTTGAAGTGCTCTCATAAATCAGGATTTTGACCAATTGCTCTGTAAATCTGAATGAACATTGGATGTATGTTGCACTAAAGCGTGAAATGCCATTTCAATCAACCGAGGCATTCAATTTGCTGTAAATGGACTTTAAAATTATACAACAATATGGCAAACACATTTGTGTCTAACTTTCAGGGCCACGGTGTCTTATTTGCACATAGGACAATATGGCATATTCATTTATGTCAGACTGGGTATTGTTTGATATGATATAAAGTTGTATTTGCACATACAACATTATGGCATAACACGATCCATGCTGATTTTACATGAGAGGGGGATAATACTGTTGTATGTGTAGATAAGACAATGTGGCACATTTTATATATATCGAAAGGATGCAGTTTGAGATTAATTTCGTCTCATTTGCAAATACAACGTTATAACTCTGAAATCAATTGGACTCGGCATAACACAGAAATTAATTAAAAAACAACGCACTGGTTCTGTGTTTGATTTTTTATACTGATTATCATATGTTTATAGTTTTGAACCATTCGGATTCATTGTCATCTAATAAAACAAGTCATTGCATCTATTATAATATAAACAGGTTATTATCAACATGCATTGGGGTATATTGAATTATGGAACTTTAAAAGGTAAATATAAGAAGTATAGGTAAATTTGTAAATAAAAAGTAAAGGAAATGACAGGTTGAAATGTTACTTTATACATTGGTAGTCGTGAAAAATTATTTGGATAATTACTACAAAATCATTTAATATCATTATAATCATTTCAGAAGATTTGTTTATATAGATGAATTCTATAAA
The DNA here is from genome assembly GCF_034508935.2 of Berghia stephanieae. Taxonomy (NCBI): domain Eukaryota; kingdom Metazoa; phylum Mollusca; class Gastropoda; order Nudibranchia; family Aeolidiidae; genus Berghia; species Berghia stephanieae. Next base: position 33,592,339 of record NC_088371.1, on the reverse strand, counting down.
CTATCTAAAGAACGTCGTCTTCGTCCGTGCTAGAATCATCAACATCACGTGATTGGGTGACGTCAATAAGTTCTGTCACCGAGCTGAGGTTTTCGAAATATGGAACAAAATCCTCAGGGATGACTCCAATGGAACACAGAGAAGTCAGATCCCTTTTCTTGGCGTCAGAGATTGAGAGGCGAGCTGGGTATTTATCCATAGGTTTGCTAATAGCAGCTCGCCCTCTTTGAGCCTTTTTAGCAACTTTCATTTGTCGAAATGTCTCTTCGTTAATGTCCTCCTTGAAATATACAACGTCTGGTTCGTTTCTATTGAAATGAAACCATTTCGTTTTTAACCATCTTATTTGACGACCACTAATGTCTTTCTTTGTATTTTTTAAGTAATCAGATGCGAAGGTTTTATAATCCAAAAAATCTGAATGCCTCATAGTTGTGACATGGTAGGGGCGTCCTGGTCGTGATAGTCTAAAGATGTTCAGCCACTCAGATGGAATGAAAACTTCGGATTTTGCCTTTTGTGTTTCAATGGCTGCATGCATTGAATCCACTTCCATTTGGGAGTGGCCTGATTCCATAAATTTAAGGTCAATCACCGAAATGGGGCTTTCGTTAGAGGAAACAAAATAGTGTAAGGCAGAGATGACAGCCGCATTGCGATTTTGACCTCCACACGTGTCACAGTAGAAAACGACATGCTTCACGTGATCTGGTAGACCATTCAGGTATTTGATTAGAATAGTTGCCACTTCACTGGAACCTTTTTGTCCGCTGGTTTCATTCCAAAAGTAGCAAAAGCCTTCTCCATCACCCATTGAATAGATACAAAAGTTATAACAGTTAAGTTTTCTCTTGTAATACAAAAGGCCAACAAGCCCTGATGGAGCTTGAAGTACCTTTTCCATATCAAAGGTGCACGCAACAAAGCTTGGATCGACCTTTGCCCGTTGTTTGTCGTGTTCTTTAGCAGCCCTGATATCTCTTTTCCGGTTTTGATGTTCTTGGTATTCATGCTTAATTTTATCATTGGGCTTTGCACAACGGTCATGAATGCGACATGTTTTGCATTGATCTTTCTGTGGTTTATGGAATGACAGATTAAACTCCTGATTAAAAGTCTTTCGATATACTTGCTGACTTACAACAGATGGGCGCACAGAATTTTCAAGTGAGCTGACATAGTCTAAATACAGCTTATACATTTTTTTGATGTTCAAGGATGTGTCCAAATAACGTTTCTTCGACTGTTTTCGACAGTAGTGTGACTCCAGCGTAGGGAAAGAGTCAATGTGCGACTGTACAGCCTTCGTGGCAGCCCCGGAAGTCTTGTTGTGTGGGCTGTGTTTTCCACGATTGTCAGATACAGACTGTATTGGTCCCATTCGTTGCTTTTTCAGAGGACCGTTGACGGATTGATCGCTTATATCAAGAGTCTGAAGAAAAAATCTTTTGCATACTCTGATTTTTTCACTTAGCAGATCCACGTTTGGAAAAAAATACTTCCTGGAGGCCATTTTTCGACTTTTCTTGTGTCTTTCTGGTTTGGTTTCCAGTACATACTGGCAAATAAAATCGTGCTTTCTCTCTCTTGAATCAATGTTCCAATACAACTCATGAATCTCATTCCGCCTTTCTAATGATATCTTTTCATTGCACTTAAACTTGCAGTTGTCACATTGAGATGCTTTAACTGACCTCGGAGGCACCGTTTTGCCTTTGGCAGATACATAGGCTTTCCCAGTCACACAAAGCATTTTCCTCACACTTTTCTTCCATTTTTTTGGCTCTCTCATCCTTTTACGTGTTGCCTTTTTTGGGGTGTCTGTTATTGAATATGGGATATCAACAACAGATGGCTGTTCATTGATTGCAGTAATAGAGGGTTCGTCAGGGTTAGTTGTGGCTGAAGTAGTCGGTTGGTTGATGGTGGTAGTGGCTGAAGTAGTCGGTTGGTTGATGGTGGTAGTGGCTGAAGTAGTTGGTTGGTCGGTGGTGGTAGTGGCTGAAGTAGTCGGTTGGTTGATGGTGGTAGTGGCTGAAGTAGTCGGTTGGTTGATGGTGGTAGTGGCTGAAGTAGTTGGTTGGTCAGGGTTAGTTGTGGCTGAAGTAGTCGGTTGGTTGATGGTGGTAGTGGCTGAAGTAGTTGGTTGGTCAGGGTGTGCGCGCGTGTGGGTGTGAAAGGGATGGTGACGGAACTATTACATACAAGACCTTGCAGTCGAGTCGGCAGGGCTTTTGGGTTACACAATCACTATTTACCCATCGGTCAGCGGTACTCTTTGATGTATACAACACTCACCGCCTTTACGCAAAGCCGCCTGCCCATAAATCAAGAGATGGTCTCCTAACTGTTCACAAGCGAACTGTCAAACGAGCAATCGATGATTGGATAAGAATCTCAAGATCTCATATAATAACGTAAGTTTTGGAGAGGTGATATCCCCCCACCCGTCATCGGACAGAACTTTCATTGCGTTATATCTATAAGCTCCGCCTCCTCTTTCTTCCGGACTGACGAGATTGCTGCTTCGGCGTGTAACTATAACTCCGTAATAAGATGGAATGCCGATGTCATAAAGTCATTTACAACATTATGCACCCTGTGACCCACCCCACAAACGAGACATTTTTGTCTTATGTGCCGAATACAACATTTTCATGGTCATTTCAAGGAATTTCCTAAATGCCACATTGTCCTATATGCAGATAAGACGATGGAGTCCTGACACATTATAATGAAACGTTATTGCTATCGTTGTGTGCCACACTGTTGTATTTTCATATACAACAGTATGGCACACGGGAAGTTAACAAAAGTTCCAAAAAAAATTGTGCCATATTGTTGCATGTGCTAATACAACAATAGTGCTATTTACTGGAAGGTACTAGGAAATGGTTATATTGTTGTATTTGAAAGATAAGACATCGTGGCAAAATTAAATTCAAATACAACATTAACGACAATTTGTGATATGCAAATAAGACAAAAAATATTTTAACATTTTTTCATAACTCAAAAACTATTAATCCAATCGCATTGCCGATTACAGAGAATAAAGATTGACTTAAGAAAATACCATTCACATGGAAATCCCAAAAATGACAAAATGTTGAATACAACATTATGGCAAATACCCCACGATATGGAAGGATATCAGATTATTAACACAATGAATATATGTATATCTCATGAAATGTGGATGGAACATATGGAAGGATAACAGATTATTAACACAATGAATATATGTATATCTCATGAAATGTGGATGGAACATATGGAAGGATATCAGATTATTAACACAATGAATATATGTATATCTCATGAAATGTGGATGGAACATATGGAAGGATATCAGATTATTAACACAATGAATATATGTATATCTCATGAAATGTGGATGGAACATATGGAAGGATATCAGATTATTAACACAATGAATATATGTATATCTCATGAAATGTGGATGGAACATATGGAAGGATATCAGATTATTAACACAATGAATATATGTATATCTCATGAAATGTGGATGGAACATATGGAAGGATATCAGATTATTAACACAATGAATATATGTATATCTCATGAAATGTGGATGGAACATATGGAAGGATATCAGATTATTAACACAATGAATATATGTATATCTCATGAAATGTGGATGGAACATATGGAAGGATATCAGATTATTAACACAATGAATATATGTATATCTCATGAAATGTGGATGGAACATATGGAAGGATATCAGATTATGTAGGAACGTATATATTATTATGTTTCAATGTGTTCCAGTTTTTTGTTGTTGTTTGGCTATTAAGTTGTTGTGAATTGTTCTCATGCTAGGTAACCTTGGGTGTCATGGTGAGTTCCATTCACTGTTGTGTGTTATTTCTTCCTGTGAGTTTGTGACGTCACAAGGTATATAAAAACGGGGTTGCCTTCATTTTACAAGCTCTTTTTTTTTACTACGAAACGGATAATGGATATTTGATTGAAATTCAAGTGTTGACTCTGTTTCTTCTACCGGACGAACAAACCCGGACTAATCGCGTAACTACCCACTTCGGTGGAGATACATGCCTCGTGCATATTATTTATTTATTTTATTTCTCATCGTGAATGAGATGTAAAAATCTATTCACGACAAACACAATGACTACCAGTATATCTCAAGAAATATGGATGGAACATATGGAAGGATAGATTATCAAATACAATGAATACTAGTATATCCCTGCGAACAAATGGGGCTACATATCTAAGACAATAGGATTTAATAGTCGTAACGTCACTTCCTTCCTAATGACGCATGGTAACTTAGTAACACTGGCTCTAAACTATCGGAACAATGGCGGACGCCCGTATGAAATATTTCTCCGGCGAGCATAAAAACGTTTCCAGAGGGAAAAAAAAACACATAAATTTGATCATGTTTTGACTTTTACACATTCTGATCACAAGGCATATGAAAAGTTCTAGCCAGGTTGAAGAATAAAAAGTAATGATTTTTTTTTGTTTAGAACCAAGATGGCCGTCGTTACCGGGCGGCGTGACATCAGACTACTGAATCCAATTTACATACTAATCACAATAACTATTAATTAGAAATAAAAACTTACATTTCTGGTGCGTTAAGTTCTCGAAAATGTGAGGACAATCCAGTAGAGGAAATAACATTTGACTCTAACCCGAAACTTCCAAGAATATATAGAAATAATATTTTAAATATGCAGTTAAAACTGCCTAGATGAAAACTGAGAGGGTTAAAACCTTCACTTTGAATGTTTG
>NC_088371.1:33575048-33582548 GCF_034508935.2 Berghia stephanieae | reverse complement strand
AACTGGTCAAAAATATGACACGTTGGTATTTACCACCGTAAAATATGATATTCCTGCTCCTCGATAAAGCATATAAACTCAATTTAAGTCTGATATTTCTGGCTACAAATTCCATTTTCAGCATCTTAATCATCCCGACTTAATACTGTTTTGAGACGAGGGGTCACATATTATTATTATTATCACTACATTACGAATATCTTCCCCGCCCCTGGCATTTTGTCCTTGGTTCGAAGCACTCGAATCATCATGGATATAGGCGGCCAGGCAGTGTGGACGTGTGTGTACACAGGGGACAGGGGACAGGTGGAGATGCCTTGGTCGGAAATGGACGGAATCCTTATCTCTGGGGGTCAGTTCGATGGTGCTCTGGAAATGGTTTGCATTGGTATATATATAATATATATATATATATAATATATATATATATATATATATATATATATATATATATAAAGTGTAGATAATAGTGATAGTATTAGATGAGAATGTGATATGATAGATAGATAGATAGATAGAATGATAGGATGATAGATAGATGATAGATAGATAGATGATAGATAGATAGTAGATAGATAGATAGATAGATAGATAGATAGATAGATAGATAGATAGATAGATGGATAGATAGATAGATAGATAGATAGATAGATAGATAGATAGATAGATAGATGGATGGATAAATAGATGGATAGATGGATGGATGGATCGACATATTTAGATAGATAGATGGATAGATAGAGAGATCGACCAAAAAATGACGTCAAAATGCCAGTCTTTGCCACAAAAGAAAACAAATCGTGAGTTGTATTCAATAGTTCAACCAATGGGACCACTTGTTTCCATGAGCTCTACCAACGACACCTCACTAGACGGTCCACAATCCTTTAAAATGACGCCAAACTGTAAGTCCTCGTGGGTTCTAGCGTAGCCATCGTTATGTTATAGCCTGACACTGAAACCCAAATAAGACTGGCATTCTGACGTCATTATTTGGTTTTTGCACCGCCGAGTGAGTTGTTAGTAGTGCTCATGGAAACAAGTGGTCCCATTGGTTGAACTATTGAATACAACTCACGATTTGTTTTCTTTTGTGGCCAAAGACTGGCATTATGACGTCATTTTTTGGTCAGTGTCAGGCTATAACTTAACGATGGCTACGGTTCTATTGTCAGGCTTTAAAAGTTAACGATGGTTACGGTTCTAGTGTCAGGCTATAACTTAACGATGGTTACGGTTCTAGTGTCAGGCCTTATTAGTTAACGATGGCTACGGTTCTATTGTCAGGCTTTATAAGTTAACGATGGCTACGGTTCTATTGTCAGGCTTTATAAGTTAACGATGGCTACGGTTCTATTGTCAGGCTTTATAAGTTAACGATGGCTACGGTTCTAGTGTCAGGCTAGAAATTAACGATGGCTACGGTCAGGCCTTTAGTTTTCCCAGACGATGGCAACATCTACTCAGACCATTTTTCAAAGGGTCCCAAGCCAACAACAACACTTATCGTATAGGACGAGATACGACGCCTGTTAGGCGATGTTACAAAATGTTATGAGCTTCTTAGCCAAGTGCATACTATCTATAGCGTGAAACGGACAATAGCAATTGCGTGCTATCCTTTTTGATATAAAAAATCATGTGAAATTGAATGTAACCTTCAATTTAATTACAAAAACAGATCAAATGAACGTTTCGGGTTTCCCCTTTATCAACAAAACAGGATGAATGAAACAACAGATGAATGAGATGATGTGGTAGTGACGTAGTTACGATGAATGAATGAATCTTAACTACGCCACTACCACATTATCTCATTCATCTGTGATGTTTCAATCATCCTGTTTTGTTGATAAAGGGGAAACCCGAAACGTTCATTTGATCTGGGGTTTTTTGTAATTAAATTGAAGCTTACATTCAAGTTCACATTATTATTTATTTCTTCAAGCTTCGAGCAGAAACATTTACATTATCCTTTTTTATAGGACGCTAGTCTATTTCAAAGTACTTTTCGCCAAATCTAACAGACTCAGCTACCCATTCACTGCTGAGTGGACAGGGAGGTCATTTTTTAAAAAAAAATCTCCGCCCGGGATCGATCTTGGTCCCTTTGCGTGTGAAGTGAGTGCTCTACCAACTGAGCTATCGGAGTCCTTCCTTCCTCCTAATGGGGAATAAGGCATAAAATCAATGACGTGGTTGTGGTGGTGCTTTGACTGATGGAGAGATATGCTATCTCCTATCTTGATCCATTACCGATGAGAATAGCATGGAGAGCATAGATACGGGGGGCTATTATTGTTGTGTTGGTGGGTTTGTCGGAGTAATTAAACTCTCTCGTTCGTGTTCACCTGAAAGGAGGGAGGGGGGGGGGGAGAGAGAGATGGGGGAAGGGGGGGGGGAGAGATGGGGGAGGGAGATGGGGGAAGGGGGGGGGGGAGAGAGATAGGGGAGGGAGATTGGGGAAGGGGGGAGGAGAGAGATAAGGGGGGGGGGGAGAGATAGGGGAGGGAGATTGGGGAAGTGGGGGGGGGGGGGGGGAGATGGGGGAAGAGAGGGGGGGGGGGGTGAGGCGTCCGATAAATTTCATCGATTTGAATTCCATGTCCAACTGGATAATAATGTGAAATTGAATGTAAGCTTCAATTCAATAACAAAAACATATCAAATAAACGTTTCGGGTTTCCCCTTTATCAACAAAACAGGATGAATGAAACACCTCAGAGCAGCAACATTTATATGACCAACTGGATCGAGGGAGTTAAATTCTCTCCTTACCAGCCATTTTCAGGATTTCTCCCAAAACTTCATACCCATCTGACACAAAAATATATTGTTTATTACTCAAACACAATAGCTGTTGATAGTCTAAGTTCTTGCGATAAATAATTTCTTTAGCAAAACATGCTCTATAACACACTGTTCATTAACAAAAAAGCTTATGATGTGCAAAAGAAATTAGATTGAGAAAAATGTTGGTTGTATCGTAACGAATGTGACGATTTTCCTATAGATAGTATGCGCTTGGCTAAGACGCTCATAACATTACCGTCCGGAAGTATAACGGACCAACACATAAAACTGTGTATATCCAAGAACGTTTATAGTCAGGTTAATACAGTTCAGTGAGCATTACTCATAAACGCGCATGGCAAAAAACAATAACAAAGACTTGAGTGACGTCATCTTCGAACTATCTATAGTTGGGAAAGAGGGGTTTAAGGAGAATGAATGGAGTTCTCAAATCCCTTTGGGGTCTTCTCGCGATGGTGTGTGCTTGAACCTTTGGATGGTGTTGTTGTCGTTGTCGTCATTGTCGTTGTTGTTGTTGTTGTGGTGGTGGTGGTGAGGGTTTGTTTGTGGTGGTGGTAGTAGTGGTGGTGGTGGTGTTGGTGATGGTGGTGGTGGTGAGGGTGATTCGATGATGATGATGAGGGCGAAGATGATGATGATGATGATGGTGATGATGATGATGATGATGATGATGATGATGATGACAATGATGAAGATGGTGATGATTATGGTGATGATGCTGAGGTTGATGATGATAATGATGATGATGATGATGATGATGATGATGATGATGATGAAGATGTTGATGATGAAGAAGAAGATGATTATGATTATGATTTTATGATGATGATGATGATGGTGATGATCGACGATGATTTTATGATGATGATGATGATGATGATGATGATGATGATGATGATGATGATGATGATGATGATCATGATGATCATGATGATGATGATGATTTGATGATGAAGAAGAAGATGAAGAAGAAGAAGAAGAAGAAGAAGAAGAAGAAGAAGAAGAAGAAGAAGAAGAAGAAGAAGAAGAAGAAGAAGAAGAAGAAGAAGAAGATGATGATGATGATGATGATGATAATTACGATGATGATAATAATAAGAATGATGATGGGTTTTTAATTTATAATATTCAATTCCTTATCGATAAAACTCATACCACCAGGGTCGTTGTCTTTACCGTCCACAAGAAATAAACAGATGGGATTAATTATTCTTAGTAATCAACTCTAAAGGTGTCATTGAATTCTTCTTCAGCACATCGATGACGCCCACGCCACGACTTGGCGCCCCCCCCCCCCCCCCCCCCCTTCCCCCCTACCTCTCCCACCCCGTCCAGCCTCCTCCTCCTCCTCCTCCTCCTCCTCCTCCTCCTCCTCCACCTCTTCCGCATCCTCGCCACCGCACTTGTTAAGTGTCTGCCGACCCATCAAATAAGGACTTGATCGGATGACAAAACCTGTTAGAATGCCAGTTTGGCTATTTTAAAGCCAAATCTTCCCCGGCTATCTTCCGTGTGCAGCTATGAAAGTGGTCTCGTGGTATGCATGCATGACACTCGCTTTCGGATCGGCGGAAGGTCCTGCGTTCGAGTCTCGCTCGGCGCATAGTTGAGTCCTTGGAAAAGGCTCTTTATTCACATTCTATCACGTACTCAGGTGTAAAACGATAATGGAATTTATTTATTTTCCGACAGAGACAACATTGTTGACGGCCAAGTACTCATTTCACACCGGAGTACGGTGTTAGAATGTGAGTAAAGCGCCTTTTCCAAGGATTCAACAATATGCCGAGTCTAATTTATTGTATTTTTATCGAACCAAAATGACTGCACCTCTGTAAAGCACTTTGAGCACATTTAGTGGACTTTGCGCTTTATACATTTCTTAAATTTAGAAAAAAAGAAAAAAATATATATATATATATATAATAATAATAATAATAATAATAATATAATAATAATAATAATAATAATAATAATAATAATAATAATAATAATAATAATAATAATAATAATAATAAAACGAAAAAAAATAAATAAATAAAATAAAAAAATATCTAAGCTTGAGATGTGATATAGCGCAATATCCACTAAACATGTTCAAATCGCTTTTCAACGGATCCCAAGCCAAAAGCAACACTTAACATGTAGGACGAGACATGACGCCTGTTAGGCAATCGATAATACAATTTTTTCGATCAGAGACAACGCTATAAATGGCCAGATACTCATTTTACACCTAAGCGCGGTGAAAGATTGGTGAGTAAAGAGCCTTTTCTAAGGACTCAACTATGCGACGCTCAAAGTGGGGCTTAAAACCAGGGACCTTCCGATCTGAATGCGAGTTTCTAAGATACAATGCGTCATTACAAGGGAAGTGACGTTTCGACTGTTCTGTTGAAGCGTATTATACTTGAAATGTTATATATATATATATATATATATTATATATATATATATATATATAAATATATATATATATATATATATATATATATATATATATATATATTATATATATATAATATATAATTCCCTTTATTCGTCCCATATGGAAATTTGTCTCATTGGTTTATTCCAAGGGAAGACCGGAACAACCCAGGTGTCAGCTGCAGTGTAGCGCCGCAAATTGAGCTAGGGCAAGATGACTTGCTCAATAAGGCCACACAATGCAGCTAGCGGCGAGTGATCGAACTCGGTACATACCTTTCGGGTACGAACCAAAGACCGGACCGCTGAGCTAGCCACGCTGCCCCATCCCCTTAATCCTCTCCTTACCAACTACAGGAAAATCGTCACATTCGTTACGATGCAACCAACATTTTTCTAATTCAAATATTTCTCTTGTACATCAAAGTTTTAGAAATTGAACAGTGTGTTGTAAAGCATGTTTTGCTAAAGAAATTATTTATCGCAAGAACTTTACTGCTTTTGTGTATTTGAGTGATAAAAAATATATATTTTTGTGTTAGTTGGGTGTGAAGTTTTGGGGAAAATCCTGAAAAGGGCTGGTAAGGAGAGAATAAACCTTAGTTCATAAATTTCCCACCTTTCCATAATACTCTTCAACAATCGTAACGTCACTTCCTTCCTTATGACGCATGGTAACTTAGTAACACTGGCTCTAAACTATCGGAACAATGGCGGACGCCCGTATGAAATCTTTCTCCGGCGAGTATAAAAGCGTATCCAGAGGAAAAAAGACATTATAAATCTGATCATGTTTTGACTTTTCCACATTCTGATCACAAGACATATGAAAAGTTCTAGCCAGAATGAAGAATATAAAGTACCGGACCACGATGGCCGCCGTTGCTGAGCGACGTGACTTCAGACTATTGAATCAAATTTCCGACCTTTCCATAACTTGACATCTCATGTTCTTTTATAAATTATTTTTCTTGGCATTTTTTCAAAATACTATCTGGCAACCCTGTTTACCTCTTACACGATTCCAGATTCCACATGCGTGCCTTCTGGCATCAAAGGAGAATTGATGAGTGAGTGTACTTGCACCACCACCACCACCATCAGTCTGTTCGGATATTGATCGAATTCCATCAATAAGATTGCAGGGGCTCTTGGATAGATCGTCAATATTGTCGGAGTGACGGATCCAGTGAGATTTATGATGATGATGATGATGAGAAGTCATCGTGAATAGAATAGTAAATATTTTGTAAACCTGTTTTGAATGTTATAGATAGTATGAAGTTGACGTTACTCAGGTCTATGTTATTGCTTTTTGCCATCCACGTTTATGAGTTATTCTCACTTAACTGTATTAACCTGAAAAAAGATAGTATGCGCTTGGCTAAGAAACTCATAACATTGCCATCCGGAAGTATAACGAACCAACACACAAAAATTGTGTGTAACCTTAAACTTTTATAGTTTGGTTAATACAGTTTAGTGAGAATCACTCACAAACGCGGATGGAAAAATACAATAACAAAGGCTTGAGTGAAGTCATCTTCGTTCTATCTATAAACGATCATGGTTTTGTGTGTTGGTCCGTTCTACTTCCGGATGGCAATGTGGTGAACTCCTAATCAAAGCGCATACTATCTATAGATAGAAGTAACGAAATTGGGAAGAAAAGTCGTGACGTCACATCTTCTTTTTTCCGGTTCCAAAGTCCATGGAAGTGTTCTTGTAACTCGTCATTCGGAGCACTAATAATGAATAGGTTTCACATTGAATATTAAGGTCTCATAACTATTTATTTAGTAGCAGGATGTATAGATAGTATGCGTTTGGCTAAGAAACTCACAACATTGCAATCCGGAAGTATAACGGACCAACACACAAAACTACGTGTAAACGCTATAGAGTATACATAATACAGTTTAGTGAGCATTACTCATAAACGTGGATGGCAAAAAACAATAACAAAGGCCAGAGTGACCTCATCTTCATTCAATCTAAAGATAGAATGAAGTTGACGTTCTTCAGGTCTTTGTTATTGTTTTTTGCCATCCACGTTTATGAGTAATTCTCACTAAACTGTAATAACCAGATTATATACGTTCAAGGTTACATATAGTTTTGTGTGTTGGTCCGTTGTACTTCCGGGTGGCGATGCTGTGAGCTTCTTAGCGAAGCGAATACCATCTATTAATACAACAGGCAGATTCTAAGGATTACGGGAAGTAAAAGAGCGAGGATGGATGATCTTTATTGAAGACC
>NC_088371.1:33500048-33570048 GCF_034508935.2 Berghia stephanieae | reverse complement strand
AAAAATACCCCCCCCCCCCAAAAAAAAAAAAAAAAACCCAAAAAGCAATTGACAAAGACCTGAGTGACATCAACGTCGTTCCATCTATAAAATCCTTCCAAAGCACTCCACACGGGGGGTCCACAAGGAATTACCTGGACAGGCAGGCAGGCAGGCAGACAGCCGTTAATTGCTCTCCTAACAATTATCTATGTCCTCCTTCTCGAGTCGAGTGCTCCTCCTTCTTTTGTGAGGAATGAATGAATCCCACGCACTGAGAGTAGGGAAAATCCGATCGACCACTTGGAATTGGATTCAGTAGTCTGATGTCACGCGCCCGGCAACGGTCGCCATCTTGGTTCTAAACAAAGAAAATCATTGCTTTTTATTCTTCATACTGGTTAGAACTTTTCATTCCCTTTTCGTATGCCTTGTGATCAGAATGTGTAAAAGTCAAAACATGATCACATGTATGAGTTTTTTTTCTCCTCTGGAAACGCTTTTATGCTCGCCGGAGAAATAATAATAATAATAATAATAATAATAATAATAATAATAATAATAATAATAATAATAATAATAATAATAATAATAATAATAATAATAATATAATAATAATAATAATAATAATAATAATAAATAATAATAATAATAATAATAATATAATAATAATAATAATAATAATAATAATAATAATCTTTATTGTCCAAATTAAAGGCAATTCATGTGAGGTAAACAATGTTCAGTTTGGTTCATGGTATGAACATCAACACATTTACAAATACAGACACAGCCATACACGAACATACACGCTTGCACATTGTTTCTACACATGTATACAAAAGAAATGAGCTACATACAAACAAATATACATACATACATACATACTAATACATACATACATACAAATACATACTACATACACATACATGCAGACATACATACAAACCAGCATATCATCGTATATGCATGCTACATTCATACATACATATACATACATACATACATACATACATACATACATACATACATATATACATACACACAGACACACAGACAGACAGATAAAACGATACGATATATTTGCTGGGACAGCAGATAACCATATTATAAGTATAGTGTCTTATATTAAGAAGAAGATGGCAATGATTGTGATGATGATGATGATGATGATGATGATGATGATGATGATGATGATGATGATGATGATGATGAAATATTTCATACGGGCGTCCGCTATTGTTCCGATAGTTTAGAGCCAGTGTTATTAAGTTATACCATGCGTCATTAGGAAGGAAGTGACGTTACGACTGTTGAAGAGTATTCATGAGAGCGTCTTCGTCTATCATGGCGGGCCTTATTGATTGGGGGGGGGGGGGGGGGGGGGGGGTGAGGGGGTGGGGGTGAAGGGTGAGGGGGGTGATCTGTTGTTGTCTCCGAGGAGGGTTAATAATTTGGGGCCATCACTGGTGATTTAGCTTTAGATCAGGATGGTGCTTTTGTTTATTATACATACCAGGTGATAAACGGTCGTCTCTTTGCATGCAGTGCTAATAATAGGGTAATAGGGAGCAATAATATGGTGCCAAAATACTGGTTCTAATCTCCTTGGAAGTATGAAATGAGTCCTCCTGTGGGGGACGGGGGGGGGGGGGGGGATGATTTGCTGCATCCGTGCAGGGCTAATTTGGGGCCATCACTGATTTAGCTTTGGATTAGATGACGTTTGGTGCTTTTTAAAATCATTTTTCTTTTACCAGGTGATAAACGATCGCCTCTTTGCTCAATGCAGTGTTGAGAATAGGGAGCAATAATAATATGGTGTCAAAATACTGGTTCCAATCTCCTTGGAAGTATGAAATGAATCCTCTGGAGGACTAGATCCAACTGATCGTCTGGTTTCAGAATGACGGCGTCTTATAGGGAATGAGATTAGCGGAAGAGTAGCGTCCCTTGATTCGACGTCACCTTACAGATATAACGTCAAAATGGTTTTGCGCATGCTTCTCTCTCGTCCTCGCTTTCGGTGAAGTGTCTCATGCCGCACAACCAACCTGACGTTCTTTCTCTAATAACTTTTCCGCTCGTGACTTCCAATCAAGGGACGCTACTCTTCCGCTAATCTCATTTCCTATTGTCCAGCCTAAATAAATGTGTCAGTAAGTGCATGACGTAATCAGTCGGAAGGTGAAAATTTTGGATTTGCATTGTTTGTATTTTCTGAAAGAATATGCTGTCCAGAGCATTTTAATCTTTATTTGAAGTAAACCGGGTGATTTTTCATGAAGTTATGGTCAGATGTATGGGTAAGGTATCCAGCAACTTTTCTCAATTTTCATAATTTTTCAACTTGACTAGCTGTAAAAATAGAATATTTAGAAATGACATTAAGCTTTGATATTTCCCGAAGATTTACAAAAAGGGTTGATTTAATCATTTATGACAAGAACTCCTTTTTGATTTTAAAAAATTGACCTTCTAACTAAACTTGACAATATCTCAGTTCAAACCTTTTCACCATCCGACGGTTTATGTGATTCACTGTAACAAACAGTGATCGTCATTGAACATCAATAATACTCGCATAATCCTTTTTTTAACAACTGAAAAACGAAATGATAATTTATCAGGAATTATGATGCTCTGGCAAAAATCCACCTGATGTTGGATAAAAAAATTTCAGTTTGAATCCTATATTATTTCTTATGCCACAAGAGGCACCATTTCTGGACGAAATGCAGTTTGAATTTTGTAATTATCTCAATTAGGGCAGAAGTTATTCACATTTGAAAGGAGGTGGTTATTTTTTTTTAACGGATAAAATCGCTTTTAAAGACAAGACATACATATTTATAACGTTTCGATAGAGCTCATAAAAAATTAAATCAAATTATCTGTAAGCTTTAAATTGTACGATCCTTTCGTGAGAATGTAGTTGGATGAAAACAAAAAACGATGAAGTGAGAAAACAAGAATCATGCAGATAACGATTTTTCACCTTTATTTGCTCGTATCTCAAAACTAGCTCGTGCGACATCCGACGGGTTTTGCCAAATCAGCACACATGATGTAGAAAACTGGCTAACCGAATCAATGAAGGACAAACAAGCTAATGGGTCTTTGTGTTTTTTTAGGAGTTCGTCATGACGGTGAGATCAATCAATATCTTAATGGACATGCTAAAATTAATTGTAGTCCTTAAGAGCCATTCGGTCCATGGAGCCGGAGCTTATCCCAGTTTCTATAGCGTGAAACGGACAAAAGCAATCGCTTGCAATTCTTTGGATAGGATGTTAGTATATCGCAAAGTACTTTCCGCCAAATCTAACAGACTCAGCTACCCATTCACTGCTGGGTGGACAGGGGAGTCGGAAAACAAAATCTCGACTGCACCCGGGATCGATCACGGTCCCAAGCGAGTGCTCTACCAACTGAGCTATCGGGACCCCCAAAATGAAATGTAAACAGTTAACTGTCGTACTTGGAAAGTCAAATATTTAAAAATTTGGCCAGAAAACTCGTCCTTTAAATATCGACCGATTAAAATGGCCGTCTTCTACTATTGGCAAAAACTCTCAAACCTCGGACTTGATGGAAGAGATTTCGCGTTATATATATATATATATATATATATATATATATATATATATATATATATATATATATATATGTGTGTGTGTGTGTGTGTGTGTGTGTGTGTGTTTATTGTTTTTGCATTTTGAAATTGTCTGAAGAAGGGTTTTGATAACGAAACGTTATGTGTTTGGTATTTTGTTCTTTTAGAAGGTTTTTTATTTTTGTTTTTGTTCGTTACTTTTTACTGTAGGGTAAGGTGGGGGGGGGGGGGGGGGGGGGGATTCCACATCCAACTTTTTCAGTTTATTGTCATAAGGTTTCTATTGGTGAGGTGAACACAAAAACAGAATACAAATGTCCCACAGCCATTCACACTTGGATTCTGTACAAATTATATTTTAAAGAGGAACAACACTTCATAAATTTCAATTTTTCTCTTTATTCGAATATTCACCATTTTGGGGTAATTCCACACCCATCATGACAAGCATGCAAAAAACGAGAATGAAAGAATCAAGAACTATAATTCACTTCTGAAATGAACACAACAACAATCTTTGTACACCATGACATGAGACCAATAATAGGCCAAAGCGGAGCTCCCGATAGCTCAGTGGGTAGAGCACTTGATTCACAATCAAAGGGACGGAGAATGATCCTGGGTTTTGAGCTTAACAAGTATCTTCTCCCATTCCGCTGTATCGTTTCTTGACATGGTCACGGACTGTTCCCCAGTTTAGGTTGTATAATTTGGCAGCACATTTGCAGCCCATCCCTCCAGATGTAACGAGATCGACCGCTTTCAGCTTATCTGCATGAACATACGACGCCGTCTTTTCTTTCAATTCATCACCATGATTAACCAATCTCTATAGAAAAAGGAGAAAATCCTCAGATGTAACGAGATCGACCGCTTTCACCATATCTGCATGGTCATACAACACCGTCTTTTCTTGTAATTCATCAACATGATTAACCAATCTCTATAGAAAAAGGAGAAAAACATGAACAGAAAAACATGAACAGAAATCCCTTCTAGATCCAGCTCTAAATCATGGACATACATAAGTAACATCATGTCGGCTCACAATAAGGCTTATTATTCAAACAGTATAAATAGGCTACACACTTCCAAGAATTTTGGATGATGTGCTTTTCTAAGAAAAATAATTAGTAAACTATGTTGGGGAATGCCACACCCGCTTAGTGTGGAATTGCCCAAATACCCAAAAAACAAAACAACAGGGATAAGGATAAGGATATAACTATTTACTTGAAATGAAAACTGGGGCCTCTTTTTGTAAAATAAAACCATTGACATGTCATATGACGAGAGTTTAGCATTCCTCGATCTACCTAGTCTCAAATACAGAAGAATTAGGGGAGACTTAATTCAGCTCTACAAGATAATACATAATAGAAATGACATAAATCCACCAATTTTGTTTACATTTTCCAAGATTACGTATAGCAGAGGCGACAAATATAAAATATATATTCCAAGATTTCAGACAAAAATATGACAGTACTCATTTATTATACGCACACTGAAAACATGGAACAGTCGCTGTTTTAACACTAAAAATGCATTTCTTTGAATCAGTTTAGAATCTTAGTTGATAGGGAGATAAAGTCTCTGAGATTTAAGTATGACTAAAATGTTATATTCTAATTTACTAAAAGAATAAATTAAAAATTACTAATTTATTAATTTCTTAATTCAATTTGAGTTTGTTAATTTTTATTTATTTATCTATTCATTTATTTGTTTGTTTAATTTAGCTATTTATCCATTTATTTATTGACCTATTAAACTTTAAATTGTCATGTGGATAAAGTTTTCCATTACTTTCATGATTTTGTAGACTGGTTTGTAAATGTTGACAAGTAAAATGCATGACATCTGAAACAATGTTAAATCATGATAATTTATCAGAGACTTATGTATGAGTATTATCGTTATTGCTTTCATGATTATTTTTGTCATTAAATTTCATTGTACTATGGACTTTGTACATTTATGATTCATTCGATCATGACCAATTTCCAATTACCAGTATTCTATGAGAATTTGTGGTGTTTCATTAATCCTGTTTTGTTGATAAAGGGGAAACCTGAAACGTTCATTTGATTTGTTTTTGTAATTAAATTGAAGCTTACATTCAATTTCACATTATTATTTAAAGATTTCTGAAGCACACTGAACATATTATGTATCAGTGGAAAGTCACCATTACAATAATATTCATATCACTTTTATATTATTGCGAGTCCGGATAGTTCAGTGGATAGAGCACTCCCTTCACAAGCAAAGACACCGAGATCGGTCGGATGATGTGGAGTTGGATTTTTTTATCCCTCCCCCCCCCTCCCCCCTCCCCCTCCCCCCTCCCCCTCTTACCCCTATGTCCACTCTCCCAGTTTGATTGGGTAGCTGGTTTGTTAGATCTGGCGGAACGTACTTTGCTATAGACTAGCGTCCTATCCAAAGGGTAGCAAGCAATAGATCTTGTGGAAAGTACTTGGCAATAGAATAGAGCCTATCCAAAGGGCAGCAAGCAATTGCTATTGTCGGTTTCATGTTATTTGAAACCGGCATAAACTCCGGCTCCATGGCGGGTCAAATGTGCGGGTGAGTGGTCAAGTGGTATGACACCCGCTTTCGGATCGGAAGGTTCTGGGTTCGAGTCTCGCTCGCCGCATAGTTGAGTCATTGGACAAGCTCTTTACTCACATTTTCTCACCGTACTCAGGTGAAAAATGAGTACCTAGCGTTTTCTCGGTGTTGGAAAAAAAATATTGCAATATCGATTAAAAGGCGTCATGTCTCGTTCTACATGTCACGTGCTGCTGTTGGTGAAGGATCCTTTGTAAAGCACTTTGAGCACGTTTAGTGGATACTGCGCTATAGATAGAATGCGCTTGGCCGAGGAGTTCACAACATTGCCATCCGGAAGTATAACGGACCAACACACAAACTCTGTGTAACCATGAACTTTTATAGTCTGGTTAATACAGTGTAGTGAGGACAATTCACAAACGCGGATGGCAAAAAACAAAAACAAAGGCCTGAGTGACGTCATCTGCATACTATCTATATAAAAGCTCATGTTTTTTTTTATGACTACTTACTCGTATCATTATATACTTAGCTAACTTGTATTTTCTTTCTTTTATTTTCAGGGTTGTATTCAAGGAAAACGTGTGTTCTTTTTTCTTCTCTAGACGAAATCAACAATCATTTCTTGCCAGTCAATTGTGAACAAAAGCATAATGTAAAAAAAAAACTGGTTCAAATCTCATTTGAAGTGTAAAACCACTCTTCCTGAAGGCGGGATACCAACCTTGAGTAATTAATCTTCTGATTTTCGAGTGATGGAGGCATCAAATTTTCTAGTCTAAATATAGATTGGTCGTCATTAACTCACTCGATCCTAGAGTGTTTTCTTTTTTGTTGTTTTTTTTTTGTTGTTGTTTTTTTTGTTGTTTTTTTTTTTGGTTTTTTTTTTGTTTGTTTTTTGTTTGTTTTTTTGTTTTTTTTTTTTTTTTTGCTACATTTCAAAATTTGACAAAAATGTATTAAAAATGAGCATGTACATAGATAGTTTTATTCAACTACCATTAACATGTAAAAATTAAGATTATTAGCTTTGATACAAAGCCTATAATTTGTCTCAGAAAAATGTAATGAATAGGCATGGGGTAAATGTAACCCGGGAAAACTACGGGTATGGTCGGTGTTAGGGTTGAGTGAGTTAAAGATCATTCATCCTCCTTGAAATGACGTCACATCAGTAGTTTATAAATTGTTATTTTCCACTTGAAATCGCCGTCTGGATTTCTATTTTGATGACATTCTGGGATGTCAGACGCTGGTGCGGCTATGTGGTCTTGTGGTATGACACTCGCTTTCGAATCGGAAGGTCCTGGGTTCGAGCCTCGCGCTTGGCGCATAGTTGAGTCCTTGGAAAAGGCTCTTTACTCACATACTCGCACCATACTCAGGTGTAAAATGAGTACCTGGCCGTTAATAGCGTTGTCTTAGTCCGGAAAATTGTAATATCGCCTAACAGGCGGCATGTCCCGTCCTACATGTTAAATGTTGCTGTTGACCAGGGACCCCTTGTAAAGCGCTTTGAGCACATTTAGTGGATATTGCGCTATATAAAGCTCTTTTTTTTAAAAAAAAACTAAAGTTTTGTAAATTCCATTCTCACCTGAGATTGTATGTCGTAAATTTGATGACATGAACAGGTAATACCAATCCGTTCCAGGTAACCAACCTACCTTCTTCGTTCATGAGATAAGGGCTTTTATGATTGTACAAAATAGATAATATTATATAGTTATAATAGCTGATTCATTCTCAGTGGGCTACGAGTTTTGATTTAAACTTTTCAGCAAAATAGGGGTAGAATGTTATTCCTAAGGAAAAGGTTATTACTGAGTAATTGAAATTCCCAGAAAAATGAATGATGTATCAACGTCATGCTTTCTAGGGACTGATAGGGGTAGACAGGGAGATAAAGAATGACTCGAGTCAAAGGCATACAGGGCGGGCTCACCCTTGGACTGATCAATAAATTGATACATAGTTGTTGTTTTTATTTAGATTTTGATTGTATCATACTACAATGCTATCTATTTCAAAGGGACATGGAGATCTAATTATAACAAAAACCTTTTTTTACTCGGTGCATTAATAATAATAATAATAATAATAATAATAATAATAATAATAATAATAATAATAATAATAATAATAATAATAATAGTAATAATAGTAATAATAATAATAATAATAATAATAATAATAATAATAATAATAATAATAATAATAATAATAATAATAATAATAATAATAATAATAATAATAATAATAATTGGGTTTTATATAGCGCATTAATTTCCCCGTATCTCATTGGAAGTCTGAACTTAACCCAAGTGTCAAAATATTCGATAAGTGCAACTGATAGCGACATATATTGTTGTTTGTTTATTTTTTAAATTTTTATTTTCAATCTCTTTATTAAAATTGAAGGCAACAATAATAACAGTGTATTGACATTGGTAACCCATGCCTAATCTTAATGACAAAACACTAAATCCAGGAAAATGAGTCAACATAACCATTCCCGCCATCAACGAGAAGACAGCATTCGTTTATCTCCAGTCTTCAATCCAAAAGCCTCTTCGTCTAACACAACTCGGCTTTATGACAACAAAAATGGTCAATTTCCAAATCAAGCACATCGTGATGCGAGCAATGATATTATGATTTCCAAAACCTCGTATATTGAAGACAAATTACTATCCACGTCAATTGACTCCGTCAAACACTCGAACACAACGCATTTGCCTCACAATTACCCCGTGTCAAAGACGCGTCCAGTACTTCGTGATATATTCTCTCCCGTTCCGAAACCGGACACCAACGCTAGTTCTTCTTCAACCATCCAAATTGACGATTTTTCAAGTTTGACAACGTATGTTCCAAGCTCACCGTCACTTCAAAGACAGACAGAAAGACGTGCTTCGGATATTGTCTTCCCTTCTATTAAAGTCGACAATTACTGTGACGAAGGAGCAACATCCTCAACACCATCCACATCCAACAACAACAACAACAACAGCAACAACAGCCGATTACTAATCCACGAAAAAAGGTCTCACAGTACAGGCAATTTAATCAGTAGTGGGAGTCCTATAAATAGAATTACCTGTATTGAAAACAATATTAATAATAATAACAACCACAATAACAACAAATGTCTGATGGTCCCGCCCACTTTAGTACGGACCAGAAGCACGGACGGGCGTTTGATGGTCGGAACCAAAGACAGAGCGATGTTTCCAACAATATCAAAAGCTTGGTCCAAGTCCGAAGGGAATATATTCTCGGAGAGACCACACCCATCTTCCATTCCCACGCCTACTCCACCTACCACCCAAAGAATACGACAGACGGATTCAACAACACGCAGTAAAAGTCACGAAATCAAACCAGAAGACGCTGAATTTCAACTGGAGGAGTATTTACTTTCAACAAAACCGTACAAAAAACTCGGTCCAATAATTCCTCCAATGAAAAGCAACCAATTCTCACCCGATTCTCATTCACAAGAGACTACTACATTATTATCGTTATCATCCGGGTCTTTCCAGAACGACTCGCCTTCGTCTGACGTCATGAACTCTCCATGGGTCACCACCATCGGCCAAAGCGTCAGTGAAAATAACATCGTCGTGTTTCAGCAACAGAGAAACCGACCGACGACGCTTTTAAATGTATTCGGGGACCCAGACGGGGATTGTTTCTCTTCGAGGCAACATCATCGCAGCAAGAGTCACAGCCCTCGAAGACGGAGTCATAACCATTTAAAAGCTACAGAGGTGTCGAGTTTTTTGGCGGATGGTGAGATAAGTTCGGAGGAGAATCGATTTGCGGACAATTCACGGGAAGAGTGGGACAACAGGAAACGGCAAGGAAACAGCAAAGTGTTTTTCCTTTCACCGCAACCAATGCAAAAACTGGGTCCAATCCAAAGTGATAAATCGGATACCTGAATCAAGCTGGAATATTACGTTAAATATCAAAAGCTTACTTTGAGTTATTATCATTATTATTATCATCATCCTCCTCCTCATCTTCGTCATCATCATCATCATCATCATCATCATCATCATCATCATCTCATCATCATCATTCATCATCATCATCATCATCATCATCATCATCATCATCATCATCTATCATCATCATCATCTCATCATCATCATCATCATCATCATCATCATCATCATCATCATCATCATCATCTCATCATCTATCATCCTCATCTCTCATCATCATCATCATCATCATCATCATCATCTTCGGCATCATCATCATCATCATCATCATCATCATCATCATCTTCGGCATCATCATCATCATCATCATCATCATCATCATCATCATCATCATCATCATCATCATCATCATCATCATCATCACTACCACAACCATCATCATCATCATCATCATCATCATCATCATCATCATCACTACCCCAACCATCATCATCATCATCACTACCACAACCATCATCATCATCATGACTACAACAACCATTATCATCATCATCATCACTACCACAACCATCATCATCATCATCATCACTACCACAACCATCATCATCATCATCATCATCATCATCATCATCATAACCATCATCATCATCACTACCACAAGCATCATCATCACCACACCCACCACCAGTAGGCAATCTATTTCTATCACTATCACCTAATGTTACATACAGATTCATGGTCACCATGGTCTTTGCTTCGTACCCAGGTTTTGTGGCCAATCTTATTTAATTCTAAAATGATTTATCAGCATCCCATAGACGTGTGACATCAGCCTTCTACTTATCGGCAATTCCCCGAGTGTTACACACCTCATTCACACCACAATCTGCCTGGTACTTCATCGTTCACTCGAGACCTCCTAGGATGATAAAAAAGCTAACACATACACCAGATAAAACCCTTTTTATTCTATTTTTTAAGAAATACCACCCAGGGTTGCCAGTTTGGTATTTTAAAGACAGATTCTAAAACACTTGGCATTAAAAGAAAAGTTATTTGGCATAGAAAAAAATGGGTTTGGCCTTCGTGCATTTGGTTGGCATTTTCAAACAAATCGCCTATTCCTTTTTATTCAATGGACAAACCAGCACCACCACCACCACCATTACCAACACCAACATCATTATCATCATCATCATCATCATCATCATCATCATCATTATCGTCACCATTATCATCTCAAGACAAGATTCTGTTACTTTTTTACGTTTTATTCTCTGCAATGATCTCCCACCTCATCAATATTCTTCTTGTCTTACATCTTGTAAATAAAATATTAGTTTAAATCTAAAAAAAGGGCACATATTTCAATTTAATATATTACATGTACAGCAGTCTTTCAGTTTCATAGCCATTAGGCCCATGAAGCCGGAGTTTATCCCGGTTTCTATAGCGTAAAACGTACAACAGTCCTTTGGATAAGACGCTAGTCTTATATAGCCATTAGAACCATGGAGCCGGAGTTTATCCCGGTTTCTATAGCGTGAAACGGACAACAGGCCTTTGGATAAGACGCTACTCTTTCATAGCCATTAGAACCATGGAGCCTGAGTTTATCCCGGTTTCTATAGCGTGAAACGGGCAATATTAATTTATTGGTACATTTTAGACAGGACGCTAGTCTATCGCAAAGTACTTTCCATCATATTTTACAGACCCAGCTACCCAATCACTGCTGGGTGTACAGGGAAGTCAGAAAAAAAATATATCGACTGCGCTCGGGATCGATCTGGGTCCCTACTTGTGTGTGAAGCGAGTGCTCTAACAACTGAGCTACAATTCAAAACTTAAGCGTTTCTCTCGTCATTTACAAAAAAAAAACAACTAGACATTTTATAGTTGCTATTATCTCACATAAAAAAAATTAATGATGCCTTTTCCGCTACGACATCATAAGATATCGTCGCCTAGGCATTCCACGAAGGAATATAGATAACTCATCAAACAAGATGTCTGATGTCAACAGGAATCACCCATGTTCTCCAAGTGAGAAAATCGGGGGTTAATAATCTTGCTCAAGGAAAAAAACAAAAGTGGCTGAACGGGGCTCGAACCCGGGTCCTTCCGGGCCACAGTGCAATGCCTTAACCACTCGGCCACTTCGCCCCCATGATCTCACATTAGAGAAAATATAGTGTGTGGTTGCCTGAGAAAACCCGGAAAGATGCGCAAATTCTATAACTTGACTTATCATGTATGCAGTGGTGTATACCACATCTTTCTGATCATTTACCACTTTTAATTTTCTTTCTATGTTTATTAGAACCCAAGTTATGATAAAAAAAAATTCTGAATAAAATTTGTTGCTATGGGAAAAACTTTATCTTTGATTTTAGCTCATATATCGAATCGAAGCTTTCCGCATCTTCCCGGGTTTTCTCAGCCAGATCCACATAGTATAAAGGTATGTGGTATAATATATCTTAACCCGCTACTTACCAACCATAGGAAAATCGTCACATTCGTTACGTTACAACCAACATCTTTATCATTTAGATTTCGTTTGAAAATCACACAATTCAAAAGAAAAATAGCTATAAAAACGTGACACTGTGTTGCTGATCAATATTATGCCTATAATTTATTTTTGCTTTCCTGTTTTAGTAAGAAAAAACTATTTTTGTGGTGGGTTGGTGTGAAATTTTGTGAAAAATTCTGATAATGGCTGGTAAGGAAATGGTTAAAAAATTAGACATTTTTTCAGTCTGTTGATGTATCGAATGTCAACATTTGAGGAGCAGGTGCGAACAGCGAAACAGGTCCTACTAAAGTTACATAATTGAGCTTTTATATAACGCAATATCCACTAAATGTGCTCAAAGCACTTTACAAGGGGTACCTGGTCAACAGCAACATTTAACATGTAGGACGGGACATGACGCCTGTTAGGCGATGTTACAATTTTTCGGACAAAGACAACGCTCTTAACGGCCAGGTACTCATTTTACACCTGAGTACGGTGAGAGAATGTGAGTAAAGAGCCTTTTCCAAGGACTCAACTATGCGCCGAGCGCGAGGCTCGAACCCATGACCTTCCGATCCGAAACCGAGTGTCATACCACTAGACCACATATCCGCACAAGTTACATGTGAATGCCCACTAAAAATTCTTCAGCTTTTTATATCACATAAGCGTTGTGTTGCTACGCAACAGTTGCCGCACCAAATTAATGTTCACGTTCGGAGAGCGTGGTTTGAAATGTCAAAACCAGTCATTCGACCAAAGCTGACCCTTTAGGACTAATTATGTGACCCCTCGTCTCAAAACGGTATTATGTCGAAATGACTAAGATGCTCTCTTAGCTCTAGGGCCTATTCCAAGGGAAGATTGGAACAACCCAGGCGATAGCCGCAGTGCAGAGCCGCAAATTGAGCTAAGGCGAGATGACGTGCTCAAGGCCACACAGCGCAGCGGCGGGTAATTGAACTCGCTACCTTTCGGGCACGAATCTAAGACCGTACCGCTGATCCACGCTTGTAAAAGCTTGAATAATGTTTAAATCAAATGTTATTTCAAGACTGACATGTCTTAATTAAAACGTGAATTATTGATATGGCCACTGTGCTCGTTTGATTTTATCTACACCAGTTTAAACCAGGCGTTCCTTTGATTGGAGTTGAGCTGTGAGTTCAAGTGAAATAAAGACGAGTCAATGACAGCAACGAACCTAACAGTGTTTTTTTGTGTTGTTTTTAAGAGTTTTACGGCGCTTGCAACACATTCAGGTCATATCAGCGCCAGTAAAAAGAAAGAAAATGGGATAGTAAAAAGTTCTAGAATCACAATTAAAGCACCTAAGAAAAAGTAAGACATAGGGGAATTGGTTCAAATAAGAAACATGTGTAGATTCCAGGATCACACTATCAAAGTACTTAGTTTGAGATCACCTAAAAGTCTCATCATGACACAAGCACAGGTCCCCACTAAGAGGAATACACTCAAATGTTTACAAATCACATGTAAAACAAAAAGAATACATGCATAACAGAGAGATGATTTACAAGAAAAAAATATCATCTCCCAAAACCCTAACTATAAATTTGACTGTTTCCCTTCCAGCTAGGGTATCCGACCAGGGCCAGGACAAAACCAAGTAATCTCATCCCAATACAAAGACAGAAAGCATGTTGGAGATCAGCTATAGATAGATCGAAGATGACGTCAATCAGGCCTTTGTTATTGTTTTATTTGCCATCCGCGTTTATGAGTAATGCTCACTAAACTGTATTAACCGACTATAAACGATCATGGTTAAACACAGTTTTGTGTGTTGGTCCGTTATACTTCCGGATGGCAATGTTGTGAACTCCTAAACCAAGCGCATACTATCTATAAGGGGACAGAAGACATAGTAAGTGCCTCCCTTCCCACTATGGGAGGCCAGGAACCCCACCAAGAGCAACGAACCTAACATTGCGTGACCATCTGATGTTTTCACAACAACCCGGGCATTGCGCCGTAGCCTCCATGAACTCATTGTCTGATCGTAGCCATTGTTAACAAATAGCCTGACACTGATCTTAGCCATCGTTAACAAATGGCCCGACACTGATCGTAGCCATCGTTAACAAATGGCCTGACACTGATCGTAGCCATCGTTAACTTATAGCCTGACACTGATCGTAGCCATCGTTAAATTATAGCCTGACACTGATCGTAGCCATCGTTAAATTATAGCCTGACACTGATCGTAGCCATCGTTAACTTATAGCCTGACACTGATCGTAGCCATCGTTAACAAATAGCCTGACACTGACCATAGCCATCGTTTACAAATGGCCTGACACTAACCGTAGCCATCGTTAACATAGCCTGAAACTGACCGTAGCCATCGTAGAGTTATAGCCTGACACTGACCAAAAAAAATGACGTCAAAAGATAAGTCTTAGGCCACAAAAAAAACAAATTGTGAGTTATATTCAGTAGTTAAACCAATGGGATCACTTGTTTCCTTGACCCCTTCTAAAGACAACTCATTATGCGCTGTACACATCTATAAAATGACGTCAAAATATAAATCTTAGAGGATTCTAGCGTTGCCATAGTGAACCTATATATATAGCCTGACACTAGAACCCATTAAGAGTTATATTTTGAGGTCATTTTATAGGTTTGTGCAGCGTCTAGTGAGTTGTCGTTTGTAGAGCTCAAGGAAATAAGTGATCCCATTAGTTGAACTGTTAGATACAACTCACGATTTGTTTTCTTTCTTGACCAAAGTCATTTATTTGGTCAGTGGCAGCGTAGCCATCGTTAACAAATAGGCTGATACTGACCAAAAAAGGACGTCAAAATGCCAGTCTTTTGCCACAAAAGAAAACAAATCGTGAGTTGTATTCAATAGTTCAACCAATGGGACCACTTGTTTCCATGAGCTCTACTAACGACAACTCACTAGGCGGTGCAAAACCCAAATAATGACGTCAAAATGCCAGTTCTTTTTGGGTTTCAGTGTCAGGCTATAACTTAACGATGGCTATGATGTCGGGCTATAAGTTTACGATGGCTACAGTTTGACAATGATCATAAAATGACGTCAAAAGACAAGTCTTTGACCACAAAAGAAAACAAATTGTGAGTTGTATTCAACAGTTAAACCAATGGGACCACTTGTTTCCCTAAAAACAACTCACTAGGCAATCCACAAACCTAAAAATAACGTCGAAATATGGGTCTTAGTGGGTTTTTGTGTCAGGCTATAAGTTAACGATGGTTACAATTGTACCGTACCCATCGTTAACTTATAACCCGACACTAGAACCCTCTAGGACTTATAACTTTACGTCTTTTTTAAAAGTTTTATGCAGCGTCTCGTGAGTTGTCGTTAGTAGTGCTCAAGGAAACAAGTGAACCCATAGGTTCAACTATTGAATACAACTCACGATTTGTTTTCTTTCGTGGCCAAAGACTTGTCTTTTGACATCATTTTTTATAAGTGTTAGGGTATAGATAGTATGCGCTTGGCTAAGAAGTTCACAGTATAACGGACCAACACACAAAACTATGTGTAACCTTGAACGTTTATAGATAGTTCGAAGATGACGTCACTCAGGCCTTTGTTATTGTTTTTGCCATCCGCGTTTGTGAGTTGTTCTCACTAAACTGTATTAACCAGACTACAAAAGTTCATGGTTACACAGAGTTTGTGTATTGGTCCTTTATACTTCCGGATGGCAATGTTGTGAACTCCTTGGCCAAGCGCATTCTATCTATAGTCTGGTTAAAACAGTTTAGTGAGAATTACTCATAAACGCGGATGCCAAAAAACAATAACAAAGACCCGAGTGACATCATCTTCGAACTATCTATAAGTTTACGATGGCTACGGTCTGACACGAGGACTTGCATTGTGACGTCATATTTAAGGTTAGTACACATGTTAGTAAATTGTCGTTTGTTGTATTCAAGGAAATAAATGATCCAATTTGTTGAACTTTTGAATACAACTCATGGCGTTTTCTTTTTATCGTTGTCGCCCTATATTATTATTATTATTATTATTATTATTATTATTATTATTATTATTATTATTATTATTATTATTATTATTATTATTATTATTATTATCACCATCCTCCTCCTCCTCATCATCATCATCACCATTATAATCATCATGATCATCAAGTCTCTTATTACTATTAGAGTTCGCCGATTTATATATATATATATTCCCATTATTATCAACAGGGAATGAAAAACGCTCCGCTCAACAAACATTTAATGAATACGATTGCAACATCTTCAAGTCTGACAAACAAAGTTAATCACGTTCGATTGAGTCGACTACTAAAGGTTAATCTAATATGATGTTAGCCTGATCAAATTTCGATTGACCTCGACTTTTAAAGGTTAATTAAATTCGATCGAGTCATTGAACACATTGTCGCCTCAGACTGCTTTCAATGTGGCAACTACACTGGTGTGAGACAAAGGTCTGAAAAAGTGTATATGAAACAGTGCTAGACAAATTAGGGAGCAGGGACTGGTGTGAGACAAAGGTCTGAAAAAGTGTATATGAAACAGTGCTAGACAAATTAGGGAGCAGGGATTGGTGTGAGACAAAGGTCTGAAAAAGTGTATATGAAACAGTGCTAGACAAATTAGGGAGCAGGGACTGGTGTGAGACAAAGGTCTGAAAAAGTGTATATGAAACAGTGCTAGACAAATTAGGGAGCAGGGACTGGTGTGAGACAAAGGTCTGAAAAAGTGTATATGAAACAGTGCTAGACAAATTAGGGAACAGGGACTGGTGTGAGACAAAGGTCTGAAAAAGTGTATATGAAACAGTGCTAGACAAATTAGGGAACAGACACTGGTGTGAGACAAAGGTCTGAAAAAGTGTATATGAAACAGTGCTAGACAAATTAGGGAGCAGGGACTGGTGTGAGACAAAGGTCTGAAAAAGTGTATATGAAACAGTGCTAGACAAATTAGGGAGCAGGGACTGGTGTGAGACAAAGGTCTGAAAAAGTGTATATGAAACAGTGCTAGACAAATTAGGGAGCAGGGACTGGTGTGAGACAAAGGTCTGAAAAAGTGTATATGAAACAGTGCTAGACAAATTAGGGAGCAGGGACTGGTGTGAGACAAAGGTCTGAAAAAGTGTATATGAAACAGTGCTAGACAAATTAGGGAGCAGGGACTGGTGTGAGACAAAGGTCTGAAAAAGTGTATATGAAACAGTGCTAGACAAATTAAGGAGCAGGGACTGGTGTGAGACAAAGGTCTGAAAAAGTGTATATGAAACAGTGCTAGACAAATTAGGGAGCAGGGACTGGTGTGAGACAAAGGTCTGAAAAAGAGTATATGAAACAGTGTTCGACACAACATGTGGTCTAGTGGTATGTCACTCGCTTTCGGATCTTAAGTTCCTGGGTTGGAGCCTCGCGCTCGGCGCATAGTTGAGTCCTTGGAAAAGGCTCTTTACTCACATTCTCCCACGGTACTCATGTGTAAAATGAGTAGGCTACCTGGCCGTTAACAGCGTTGTATCTGTCCGAAAAAAAAATTATAATATCGCCCAACAGGCGTCATGTCCCGTCCTACATGTTTAGTGTTGCTGTTGGCCAGGGACCCCTTGTAAAGCGCTTTGAGCACGTTTAGTGGATATTGCGCTATATAAAAGCTCAATTTATTTGTTTTTAAGGGTTTTAAGCGTTGCATTATATTTAGGTTATATCAGCACCAGTAAAAAGGAAGACAATGGGATAGTAAAAAGTGTCAGAGTTAAAATTAAGGCACCCAAGAAAAGGTAAGACAAAGGGGAATTGGTTCAAATAGGAAACAGATGTAGATTCCAAGAGCACACTAGCAAAGTACTAAATTTGAGATCACCTAAAAGTCTCATCCAGACAAAAGCACAGGTCCCGACCAAGAAGAATACACTCAAATGCTTACATTATGAATTCAAAACAGCAAATATATAATACATAACAGAGAGATGAATTACAAGGGGGAAAAAACATCATCTCCCAAAACTAACAATACATTTGACTGTTTCCCTCCCAGCCAGGATATCCGACCAGGGCCATGACAAAACCAAGTAATCTCATTCCAAGACAAAGACAGAAATCATGTTGGAAAACAGACATAGGGTTATAGAAGACATAGAATGTACCTCCCTGCCCACTATGGGAGAAGCTTTTTTCTTTAAGCTATAATAATAATAACAATAATACTAATAATAATTATACACATTTATACAGCGCTCATTCTCGTGTAAAACACAAGCTCTGGGCACTTTACAATATATATTATCAATTTTAAGTGAAAAAAAAAATCATAGCCAAATCAAGGATTCATAGAGTCAATAAAAACAAATACAGTAAAGATATGTTTTGAGATTCTTTTTAAAGGTAGGTAAAGACTTGCACTCCCTCAGACCACGTGGTAGTTCATTCCAAATCTTGGGGCCGAAACAAGCAACGATCTATCATCAAATTGTGTTCTTGATCTTTTTCCCGAAAATTTTCGTTTGGTCATGACATGATCTTAAAGTGTAATCTTCAAATTTACACATGACCACGTGATCTGTGAAATATGCCGGTGCTATACCAGTCAAAGACATATAAACAAGACACGCTGCTTTGTAATATGTGCGCTTTTCAATGGGCAACCAGTGGAGAGAGGCCAACAAAGGGGTTGCATGATCAAAAAAAATTTGCCAAAAACTAATCTTGCTAAACATTTTTCTTTAAAGTGTGTGATTTACAAAAGAAATCAGAATTATAAAAGTTCTGGTTGGATCGAATGTGACGAATTTCCGATGGTCGGTAATGACAGGGTTAATATGAAGACCATCGGCATGACCAATAGAAAAACACAACTTGAGCTGTTTATTCTATGACGCCATGACCACAGAGGGGGTCTTGATAGGTCAGTTTCAGTTGGTAGAGGGGGTCTTGATAGATCAGTTTCAGTTGGTAGAGGGGGTCTTGATAGGTCAGTTTCAGTTAGTAGAGGGGGTCTTTTCAGGTCAGTTTAAGTTGGAAGACGGGGTCATGATAAGTCAGTTTCCGTTGGTAGAGGGGGTCTTGATAGATCAGTTTCAGTTGGTAGAGGGGGTCTTGATAGGTCAGTTTCAGTTGGTAGAGGGGGTCTTGATAGGTCAGTTTCAGTTGGTAGAGGGGGTCTTGATAGATCAGTTTTCGTTGGTAGAGGGGGTCTTGATAGGTCAGTTTAAGTTGGTAGACGGGGTCTTGATAGGTCAGTTTCAGTTGGTAGAGGGGGTCATGATAGGTCAGTTTCAGTTGGTAGAGGGGGTCTTGATAGATCAGTTTCAGTTGGTAGAGGGGGTCTTGATAGGTCAGTTTAAGTTGGTAGAGGGGGTCTTGATAGGTCAGTTTCAGTTGGTAGAGGGGGTCTTGATAGATCAGTTTCAGTTGGTAGAGGGGGTCTTGATAGGTCAGTTTAAGTTGGTAGACGGGGTCTTGATAGATCAGTTTCAGTTGGTAGAGGGCGTCTTGATAGCAGTTCTTGGTAGATGGGGTCTTAAGATCATTTCCGTTGGTAGATGGGGTCTTGATAGATCAGTTTCCGTTGGTAGAACGGGTCTTTTCAGGTCAGTTTCAATTGGTAGATGGGGTCTTGATAGATCAGTTTCAGTTGGTAGAGGGGGTCTTGATTGGTCAGTTTCAGTTGGTAGAGGGGTTCTTGATAGGTCAGTTTCCGTTGGTAGAGGGGGTCTTTTCAGGTCAGTTTCAGTTGGTAGATGGGGTCTTGACAGGTCAGTTTCAGTTGGTAGAGGGGGTCTTGATAGATCAGTTTCCGTTGGTAGATGGGGTCTTGATAGATCAGTTTCAGTTGGTAGAGGGGGTCTTGATAGATCAGTTTCAGTTGGTAGATGAGGTCTTGATAGGTCAGTTTTCGTTGGTAGAGGGGGTCTTGATAGATCAGTTTCAGTTGGTAGAGGGGGTCTTGATAGGTCAGTTTAAGTTGGTAGACGGGGTCTTGGTAGGTCAGTTTCAGTTGGTAGAGGGGGTCATGATAGGTCAGTTTCAGTTGGTAGAGGGGGTCTTGATAGATCAGTTTCAGTTGGTAGAGGGGGTCTTGATAGGTCATTTTAAGTTGGTAGACGGGGTCTTGATAGGTCAGTTTCATTTGGTAGAGGGGGTCTTGATAGATCAGTTTCAGTTGGTAGAGGGGGTCTTGATAGGTCAGTTTAAGTTGGTAGACGGGGTCTTGATAGATCAGTTTCAGTTGGTAGAGGGCGTCTTGATAAGGCAGTTTCCGTTGGTAGATGGGGTCTTGATAGATCAGTTTCCGTTGGTAGAGGGGGTCTTGATAGGTCAGTTTCCGTTGGTAGAACGGGTCTTTTCAGGTCAGTTTCAATTGGTAGATGGGGTCTTGATAGGTCAGTTTCAGTTGGTAGAGGGGGTCTTGATTGGTCAGTTTCAGTTGGTAGAGGGGGTCTTGATAGGTCAGTTTCCGTTGGTAGATGGGGTCTTGATAGGTCAGTTTCAGTTGGTAGAGGGGGTCTTGACAGGTCAGTTTCAGTTGGTAGAGGGGGTCTTGACAGGTCAGTTTCAGTTGGTAGAGCACTTGCTTCACATGTCATGTTAATATACCGGACTTACATGCTAAGTCCCAATTTGTTCAAACCTCATGACCAACGTATACTCATTTGCAGGTCTAATGACCCACATTTTTATAGTCTCGTTGTTGAAATGGAAATGCTCTTTAAAAAACAAAATGCTCTTTAAAAAACAAAAGCAAACAAAACAAACAAAACAAAAAACCCCAGAAAAAAAAAACAAAAATAAAAAACAAACAAACAAAAAGCATTAAAAAATTTTTTTTTAAATAAACCCGCAAAATATTTTCAATTACTACAATGTTAAAACGAGCCCATAATTGCCCCGGTTACCAGACCTGCAAATTGGTGCACGTCGCTCATTTCACAATCCTATTTAATTTTAGCTCATCCCTGAGGCAGTCTAAACAAATTTAATTTACTCACCTCTGTCTTTACTGGAATGTTCATCACTGATGTGGTGGGGATTAAATCTATAAATAGCACAGCACGGTAACTCCATGATTAAATGAAGGATGACTAATGGAGGAAATATACGAGAAAATCAGGTCAGGCGGCTAGTAGTCACAAAAATAGGAATTTTTTTTTTACCATTATCTCACTCAATCCAAGACATTTTTGCTCCTTTCAAAATTGGAAAAATGTATTAAAAATGAGCATCTACATAGATCTTTTTATTCAACTACCATTAACATGTTTGTTTTTGTTTTTAAGGGTTTTACGGCGCTTGCAAAACATTTAGGTTATATCAGCGCCAGTAATAAGGAAAAAATGGGATAGTAAAAAGTTCTAAAATTACAATTAAAGCATCCAAGAAAAAGGAAGACAAAGGGGAATTAGCTCTATTTATAGAGAACAGGTATAGATTCCAAGACCACACTATTAGTGTACTTAGTTTGTGATCACCTAAATGTCTCATCCAGACACAAGCACAGGTCCTCGCTAAGAGCAACACACTCAAATGTTTACAAATTGTATGTAAAACAAAAATAATACATTGCATAACAGAGAGATGATTTACAAGGAAAATAATATCATCTCCCAAAACTATAACTATACATTCGACTGTTTACCTCCCAGCCAAGAACTCCGACCAGGGTCTGGACAAAACCAAGTAATCCCATTCCAAGACAAAGGCAGAAAGCAAATTGAAAAACAGATACAGGGGGATAGAAGACACAACATGTACCTCCCTGCCCACTATGGGAGGTCGGCGACCCCACCCAGAGGTCAGGCGCCTAGTAGTAACAAAATAAGGATTTTTTTTTACCATTAACTGACGCACAGTGGAAAAAAAAGTCCTTTTTTTATTTCTTGATCTCGCTCGCACTGGGCTAAAGTAATTTTATATCGTAAACACGGTGAAACACTCGTCAATACAAACAAACAAACATACAGTGCTATTTTTCTTATAAACAAGTCAATTGACGTGCTCTGGAAATAACACACAAAAACTCATATTTAAAAATTTGGCCAGAAAACTCGTCCTTCAAATATCGATGGATTTAAACGACCCTCATCTTGGCAAAAGCTCATGGACCGGACACTCACTGTAATCCCAGGTTTGGTAGTTTTTTTTGCCAAGATGAGAGTCACTTTAATCGATTAATATTTGGAGAAAATGTTTTCTGGCCAAATTTTTTAATATGCGTTTTTTTGGAGTTTTTTTTTTTCTCAGAGCACGGCACTTGACTTGTTTATAGGGAATGAGATTAGCGGAAGACTAGCGTCCCTTGATTGGACGTCACCTTACAGAGAGAACTTCAAAATGGTTTTGCGCATGCGTCTCTCTCGTCCTCGCTTTCGGTATGCCGCACAATCAACATGACGTTCTCTCTCTAATAACTTTTCCGCTCGTGACTTCCAATCAAGAGACGCTTCTCTTCCGCTAATCTCATTCCCTGTAAGGAAAATAGCACTGTTTGTTTGTATTGACGAGTGTATCACCGTGTTTACGATATAAAATAATTACTTTAGCCAAGTGCCGAGATCAAGGAATAAAAAAAGGGAATATTTTTCCACTGTGCGTCAGTTAATGATTAACCCCCTCCTTACCAACTACAGGAAAATCGCCACATTCGTTACGATACAACCAACATTTTTCCTTTTCAAATTTATTTTGTACATCATAAAATTTAAAGAAAATGAACAGTGTGTTGTAGAGCATGTTTTGATAAAGAAATTATGTATGGCAAGAATTTTACTGCTATTATTATGTCTGAGTGATAAAAAAAAAAAAATATTTTTCTGTTAGTTGGGTGTGACGTTTTGTGGAAAATCTTGAAAATGGCTGGTAAGGAGAGGGTTAATGGTTTAAAAAAATCCTATTTTTTGTGACTACTAGCCGCCTGACCTGATTTTCTCGTATATTTCCCCCATAAAGCCTACATTTAATCATGGAGTAGCCGTGTTGTGCTATTTATAGATTTAATCCCCCACCACATCAGTGATGAACATTCCAGTAAAGGCAGAGCACTGTTTGTTTGTATTGACGAGTGTTTTATGGTGTAAAATAATTACTGTAGTAGCCCAGTGCCGAGATAAAGGAATAAACTTATAAGATAAAATAAAGTACTCGTGACGTAATAACAAAAACAAAACCAACCAAATTGACGTCATTCACCTCTTTGTTGTTATTGAATTTTTTTAAGGCAGCCATTTTGGTGATAAGCTCTTACTAAATTGAATCCATCAGGGCTTGAACAAGGGTTCCCTCGGGTGGAAATAGAATGCCTTTTTTCCTTTAAGTTCAATATCCCTAGACGACCTGTTTATTGTCGTATTAAAAAGATGGAGATAAATCTAAACTGGCAAAGTGACGACAAACATTGGGTGTCTCCCATACCTGAGGGTTTAAAAATAATGCGTACCATCTCCTTTGCTTGTTTTGTTGTTATCTTCTTTCCAGTAGTAATCAATAAGTCGATTGGTCTGTCACGATTTTGATTACAACTCTTTACAAGCGAGAGTCGGTCTTACACGGACAGTCATGCAAGCCTGAGTGAATCAGGTTTTATATGAAGAGAATGGTTGTGGTGATGATGATGATGAAGAAGAAGAAGAAGAAGAAGAAGAAGAAGAAGAAGAAGAAGAAGAAGAAGAAGAAGAAGAAGAAGAAGGAGGAGGAGGAGGAGGAGGAGGAGGAGGAGGAGGAGGAGAAGAAGAAGAAGAAGAGAAGGAAGAAGAAGAAGAAGAAGAAGAAGAAGAAGAAGAAGAAGAAGTGTAGTTCAGTCTCGACGAAGAAGAGAGGAGGAGGAGGAGGAGGAGAAGAAGAAGAAGAAGAAGAAGAAGAAGAAGAAGAAGAAGAAGAAGAAGAAGAGGAAGAAGAAGAAGAAGAAGAAGAAGAAGAAGAAGAAGAAGAAGAAGTGTAGTTCAGTCTCGACGTTTACGGGTTAATCGTGATAAAGTTTGCATCACAAGGGGAGATAAGACGAGCAACAGCTGTGTTGTTGTTAGTGTGGTAAATGCCCTTTGGTGCAGTCACTTCCCTTGATTGGAGAGACTCGCAATAATATAAATAGGCAGTATTTAGATCAATTCGTATTTATAGGCTGATACTGCAATGTGATGAGAGGGCCAGTTGTGTATGGGGCATTACGATAATAATAATAATAATAATAATAATAATAATAATAATAATAATAATAATAATAATAATAATAATAATAATACAACAACAAATAAAATAATAATAATAATAATAATAATAAAACAACAACAATAATAATAATAATAATAATAATAATAATAATAATAATAATAAAACAATAATAATAATAATAATAATAATAATAATAAACAACAATAATAATAATAATAATAATAATAATAATAATAATAATAATAATAATAATAATAATAATAATAACAATAATAATAATAATAATAATAATAATAATAATAACAATAATAATAATAATAATAATAATAATAATAATAATAATAATAAAATAATAATAATAATAATAATAATAATAATAATAACAATAATAATAACAATAATAATAATAATAATAATAACATAAGTAAGAACGGGCATGAGAGTAGAAGATCAATAAGGTTACACACTTACAAAACACATTTTTAAAGTACTGGCTAGCAGTAGCAGTCAAAAATCTTTTACCTCATAATATTGATGCTATGCGCTTAGTTAAATTATTCACCCAACATACGCCAGTCAGATATAGAAGTATACGAAATGGTCGTAACTCAGCCCTTTGTTATTGTTTTTAGACAGCCACTTTGGCGACAAATTCTCACTATAATATTATATCAGTCAAGGCTATAAACGTTTAAGATTACACACAGTTTTGTATGTGGGTTATATCGTAGCCATCGTTAACTTATAGCCTGACACCGTAGCCATCGTTAACTTATAGCCTGACACCGTAGCCATCGTTAACATATAGCCTGACACTAGAACCCTCTAGGACTGGTAGTTTGACGTCATTTTTTAGGTTTGTGTAGCGTCTAGTGAGTTGTCGTTAGTAGAGCTCATGGAAACAAGTTATTTCATTGGTTGAACTATTGAATACAACTCACGATTTGTTTTCTTTTGTGGCCAAAGACTGGCATTTTGACGTCTTTTTTTTTGGGGGGGGGGGGGGGGGGGTCAGTGTCAGGCTATAACTTTACGATGGCTACAGTTATATCCGGCTGGCGAAGGAATGTTGTGGGCATTTTAGCGAAACGCATAGCATCAATACTGAGATGAGATGACACTTTAAAAAAAAACGTGAAAAATCAATTAAAAATGAAAATTTGAATATGTGACCCTTCGCCTCAAAACGGTGTTAAGTCGGGTTCGTAAAGATGTTGAAAATTGAATTTATAGCCAGCATTATCAGACGTTTGTTGAGTGTATACGATTAATTGAGGAGAATGGCAACCATATTTTCGGGTGCTAATGTCAACAATTTATATTTTTGACCAGTTTAAAATTAAATTCGGCTTTTAAGCATGTGGTTCCTTCCGACATAATACCGTTTCGACACGATAGGTCACATATGATAAGTATCTTAAATCAATCCCTGAAGAACTAAGAAAAACTGCAGTTGATGTTCTTGACCAGATATTGAGGCTGTCAACAAGCAACATCCCTACAAACTTCGGCTATGTGGTATGACACTCGCTTTCGGATCGGAAGGTCCTGGGTTCCAGCCTCGCTCGGAGCATATGTTGAGTCCTTGGAAAAGGCTTTACTCACATTATCTCGTCGTACTCAGGTGTAAAATGAGTATCTGGCCGTTAATAGCGTTGTCTCTGTAAAAGAATTGTAATATCGCCTAACAGGCGTCATGTCCCGTTAAACGTGTTAGGTGTTGCGGTTGGCCAGGAGCGCCTTGTAAAGCGCTTTGAGCAAGTTTAGTGGATATTGCGCTATATAAAAAATCTCATTTATTTTATTTATAACCCTGAGTACACAAGAGAGGCATGGGACAGATCATCGTGGCGGTAGCCGAGTCTGTTAGACCTGGCGGAAAGTACTTTGCGATAGACTAGCGTCCTCTACAAAGGGTAGCAAACAATTGGAAGAAAATTGGATAGTAAAGACATTCTTGATGTACAATTAAAAGTGATTGAAGAAAAAGTAAGACAAAGGGGAATCGGTTCAAATAGGGAATAGATTTAGATTCCAAGAGCACACTATCAGTGTACTTAGTTTGAGATCACCTAAAAGTCTCACCCAGACACCAGCACAGGTCCCCACTAAGAGGAATACATTCAAATGTTTATAAATCATGTTTAAAATATAACAGTACATAAGAGAGAGATGATTTACAAGGGAAAAAATATCATCTCCCAAAACTAACTATACATTTGACTGTTTCCCTCTCAGCCAAGGACCCGGCCAGGATCAGGACAAAACCAAATAATCTCATTCCAAGACAAAGACAGAAAGCAGACAGAGGGTGATAGAAGACGCAGTAAGTACTTCCCTGCCCACTATGGGAGGTCAGGAACCCTACCCTGGCCGAGCAAGGGTTGAACCCAAAAACCTTTCGATCCGAAAGCGAGTGTCATACCACAAGACCACATACATAGCCAGTTAATTTTGTAACAAGTTGATGGTCGCGTCGCCTCATTCGACATTTCACGGTTTGTGCGGCTATGTGGTCTAGTGGTATGACACTCGCTTTCGGATCAGAAGGTCCTGGGTTCGAGCCTCGCGCTCGGAGCATAGTTGAGTCCTTGGAAAAGGCTCTTTACTCACATTCTCTCACCGTACTCAGGTGTGAAATGAGTACCTGGCCGTTAACAGCGTTGTCTTTCTCCGAAAAATTCCAATATCGCCTAACATGCGTCATGTCCCGTCCTATATGTTAAATGTTGCTGTTGGTCAGCTACCCCTTGTAAAGCGCTTTGAGCACATTTAGTGGATATTGTGCTATATAAAAGCTCAATTGATTTTTTTTTAATTGGACGTTTCTGTCCAAAAATCCAAACTGGCATTCTGTGAGAGCAGGGCCAGGCCGTTCTGGTGTCGATAGATTGGGTCTTGATTGTATGTCTATAATTAATTGCTTTGCCCCGATTGTTATCTGAAGAATGGAATTCCTGGTGTTTTGAACGCGACGCGAGACAAAATTAATGGCCGGAGTGTTGTTGCTGGTGGGATGATGATGATGGTGATGATGATGATGATGATGGTGGTGGTGGTGGTGATGATGATGATGGTGATGATGATGATGATGATGATGATGATGGTGGTGATGATAATGACGAGGATGATGATGATGATGACTATGGTGGTGGTGATGATGATGATGATGGTGGTGATGATAATGACGAGGATGATGATGATGATGACTATGGTGGTGGTGATGATGATGATGATGATGATGGTGGTGGTGGTGGCGGTGATGATGACGATGATGATGATGACGATGGTTTTGATGATGATGATGATGATGTTGGTGGTTATGGTGATAATGCTAAGGTGGTGTGTGTGAGCCGGGGGGGGGGGGGGGGGGGGGGGGGGGGTGTGTGGATCGGTGATTGGATATAATAATGTATTAGTAGAGAATGGTGTTATGGCAAAGTGGATACCCACACTTGATTGGATTGAGTACGTGTAGCAGTGTTATAGGTAGGTAGACTTATCGATTGGTAGGATGGAAAGGGTTGAGTTGGGGGTGGGGGGAGAGACTATTGGAAGGGAGGGGGGGGGTGGGGGGAGGGGGAGGAGGAGAGACTATTGGAAGGGGGGGGGGGACACTATTGGAGGGGAAGGGACGCAGGGGGGAGGGGGACGAATATGTTGTCTGGGAGACGATGACGTTAATTGTATAGAGTGGTATGGAGCAGAATATTGAAGGTGAATGATATGATGTTGATGATGGTGGTGATAATGATGGTCATGATAATGATGATGTGAATGGTGGTGATGATGATGATGATGATGATGATGATGATGATGGTAGTGATGATGATGATGATGATGATGATGATGCTGATGATGATAATGTAATGATGATGATGATGATGTGATAATGATGATGATGATGATGATGATGTGATAATGATGATGATGATGGTGGTGATGATGCTGATGATGATAATGGTGATGTTGATAATGATGATGATGGTAGTGATGATCGTGGTGATGATGATGATGATGATGATGATGTTATGATGATGGACTATTGCCTGTGTGTGTTTGTTGTTTTTAATGGTTTTACGGCGCTTGCAACACATTGAGGTCATATCAGTGTCAGTAAAAAGGAAGAAAACGGGATATAGAATTACAATTAAAGCACCCAAGAAAAAGTAAGACAAAGGGGATTTGGTTCAAGTAGGGAACAGATGTA
Source organism: Berghia stephanieae (assembly GCF_034508935.2). NCBI lineage: Eukaryota > Metazoa > Mollusca > Gastropoda > Nudibranchia > Aeolidiidae > Berghia > Berghia stephanieae. The sequence goes on along the minus strand of NC_088371.1, from coordinate 33,541,016 downwards.
GATTCCAAGAGCAAACTATCAAAGTACCTCGTTTGAGATCACTTAAATGTCTTATCTTGACACAAGCACAGGTCCCCCACTAAGAGGAACACAGTCAAATGTTTACAAATCATATATAATATATAAACAAAAAATTATGCAGTGCATAACAGAGAGATGATTTACAAGACACAAAATATCATCTCCCAAAACCAAACATTTGACGGTTTCCCTCCCAGTCAATCACTCCGGCCAGGACCTGGACAAAACCAAGCAATCTCAATCCAAGACAAAGACAGAAAGCAAGTTGGAAAACAGATTTAGGGGGATAGAAGACATAGCACGTAACCTCCATGGGAGTCCCCACACAACCCTTAGCTGTGCGTCCAACATAGTGAAAGATTCTTTTGAGGACTACACACACACACACACACACACGCATATATATATATATATATATATATATATATTATATATATATATATATATATATATATATATATATATATATATATATATAATATATAAATAATAACAATATAATAATATATTCTTTATTGTCCAAATAAAAGGCAATTCATGTGAGGTAAACAATGCTCAAACAGTTTGGTTCGTAGTATGAACATCAACACATTTACAAATACAGACACAGACATACACAAACATACACGCTAGCACATTGTTTCTACACATGTATACAAAACAAATGAGCGTACATACATACATACAGACATACATGCATACATACATACATACATACATGCATGCATACATTAATACATACATACATACATACATACATACATACATACATACATACATACATACATACATACATACATACATATCAAAATTGTTTATTTCAGGAAATATACATGATAATGTAACAGGTAACATATTCCTTGACATAATACCATTTCCTAAAATAATGTACAATGTATAGAGCTGGAGTATTAATTTGAACAGTGAAGTTTCAGACTCTGCCACAGAATGTCCCAGAGGTAATAATGATATTAGTGTTGATGACGATTACTTATCCGAACCAGCGACCACCTGAGCTCTAGCCCTTCGGTATTGTGCCATGACGTTGAAGTTAGACGTGTTTTGTAGTTGTTCCAGGTGACTATAAAGTGTGTTACTGATGCTTGGTGTTGAAGACGATGATAATGATGATGATGACGATGATGAAGATGAAGATGATGATGATGATGATGATGATATTTGACAAATAGATGGATTCATATAGATAGAGGGATATATAAATAGACAAATATCTATATTATTAAATTTGTAGTGCTACTAATTATGATGAATTTTACATCTTTGTCTCCAAACTTTGTAAGAGCCAATGATGGCACTGTTGCTTATATATTTTGAAAGGACTTTTGCTTCTTTGCTTTTAATGCCCAGAATCTTTAAGCCATTCACAAATCTACCATGGACATAGTCGAGGCTACCTACAGAAAGAACGATAACCTCGGATTTATATCCAAGAGCATTTATTTCCATGCATAAAGGAAAGTACTTTTCAAATTTAGTTTGGAATGACTTGTTAATATGAGCATCAAATGGGACTGAAATTTCAACAATTTGGGCTGTTTTCATTTCTTTGTTGATTTTTAAAATGTCCGGTCGATTACTGTTATAATTAAATGAGGATTTGTCACTGTCGAAAAAACATACATACATATATACATACATACATACATACAAACATACATACATACATACATACATACATACATACATACATACATACATACATACATACATACATACATACATACATACATACATACATACATACATATACACACAAACAGACAGAACGATACGATTTATTTGCTGGGACAGCAGATAACCATATTAATATTATAAATATTATGTCTTTTAATTTGTATTGTGTTAAATAGAAGGGGAAAAAATAAAATAAATAAAAAGAAAATTCCCTTTATTCATCCCCGAAGGAAGGCTGAAATAACCCAGGCATCAGCCGCAGTGCAGCGCGCAAAGTGAGCCAAGGCGAGGTAAATTGCTCAAGGCCACACAATGAGGCGGGTAGTCGAACTCGGTACTTTTTGGGGACGACGCAAAGACCGTACTGCTGAGCCACGCTGCCCCAAGAGAGTGAGTGTGTGTGTGTGTGTGTGTGTGAGAGAGTCAGAGAGAGAGAGAGAGAGAGAGAGAGAGAGAGAGAGAGAGAGAGAGAGAGAGAGAGAGAGTTTCTTCTCGGTCAATGGTAATCGGACCTCTAAAAAGGAAATAAGGGAGCGTTCACATATTACGTCATCAAAAATTTGCCCTTTTTAGACCCCCCCCCCCTCCCCCAAGTCATCACTTGTCATCATTGAACTGACCCCCCCCTCCCCCAACAGATGATGACGTCATCTAATTTAATGAAAACTACAAGATAACTTTAATTTCACAATATTTATTATTCATTTTTCAAACCATAAACATTGATTATCAACGTTTGATAAAACACATTCAGACATTTTATTAATTTCAGAAACTGTTGATAATTTATGTTTTACGATACAATGGGGACATAAAATTTAAATTTGCAAAGATAAAATCTATCAAACATTATTTAAATTAGGCTACTTGGTGCAGGTGCTATTTAAAAAATTTCAGAAAGTGTAATTTAAAATAGTATAGGAGGCGCTTGTCATCAGGATGTGCCTTTAAAAAGGCATCAACAAACTTTTCATAGAGATGTGTATTACTAATACTATTACTCATTCTTCAGATGAAAACTCCAAAATATATTTAATAAACTAGACACAACCAAATTAAATGATTGATGAAGAAAACTTTTCAGAATCAAAACTGAATGGTAGCAAGCAGTTTGAGCAGTTCAATCGGTTTTGATGATTCCGTCATTTAATTAATTTTTCACCTTTTTCCTAATTTATTTGGAATGCCATTTTTGAAGCTCTTGCATTTAATAAAATAGGCCTAATTTGCCTATGTTTTGATGACATCATCTTGGGTCTGACCCCCCCCCCCTCCCCCATGTCAACATATGTCAACATTTGGTAGACCCCCCTCCCCCCCTAGCTGATGACGTAATATGTGAACGCTCCCTAATATAATGACATAGAAGTAAACCGGAAACACAATGACATAGAAGTAAACAGGAAATACAATGACATACATAGAAGTAAACAGGAAATACAATGACATAGAAGTAAACAGGAAATTCAATGACATAGAAGTAAACAGGAAATACAATGACATAGAAGTAAACAGGAAATACAATGACATAGAAGTAAACAGGAAATTCAATGACATACATAGAAGTAAACAGGAAATACAATGACATAGAAGTAAACAGGAAATACAATGACATAGAAGTAAACAGGAATTACAATGACATAGAAGTAAACAGGAAATTCAATGACATACATAGAAGTAAACAGGAAATACGATGACATAGAAGTAAACAGGAAATACAATGACATAGAAGTAAACAGGAAATACAATGACATAGAAGTAAACCAACAAAAAGCTTAATAAAACTAAACACATTTTTTAAAAATATGGACAGAAAGGCAGAAAAAAGGGTAAAGGCAGATTCTAAGGATTACAGGAAGTAAAAGAGCGAGGATGGACGATCTTTATCAACGACCAGCATATATTTAGACTAGAAAATGAGATGCTATCACTTAGTTGAAGAAGCTCAATTACACAATGTATGTATTCAGTCCTCAGGAAGAGTGGTTTTACACTTCCAATGAGATAGGAACCAGTTTCTCTCTCTCTCTCTCTCTCTCTATCTCTCTCTCTATCTCTCTCTCTCTCTCTCTCTCTATCTCTATCTCTCTCTCTCTCTCTCTATCTCTCTCTCTCTCTCTCTCTCTCTCTCTCTCTCTCTCTCTCAGCCAGGCGTAGAGTGTCCTGTCAGTTGGAACCCGTGACGTTTAAGATTGGAGATGTACAAATCTTGGTGAAGGCTTCTCCTCCAAGTCTGTTTTGGACCACCCCGTTTCCTCTTGCCATATGGGTTCCATTCGAGAGCCTGCTTGGTTGTATTATGTTACAGTTCTCTTTCCGCAGGGTATGGCCAACCAACCCATCACCACTTTCTGCGTCTGACCTGGACATCCATTTGTTCTTGGTTTGTTCTTGTCCAAAGGTCAGCATTTGGCACTTTGTCAACCTGAGTATTTGTGACCCGTCGTCTCAAAACGGTATTATGTCGGAATGAACCAGGTACTAAAAAGTCAAATTATAATTAAGCTGATCAAAACTATGAAACGTTTGTAATTACCACAGCATATAAATTCAACTTAAACATGATATTTCTGGCTACAAATTCCATTTTCAACATCTTAATAATCCCGACTTAATACCTTTTTTGAGACGAGGGGTCACATTTGTCGAAGACTGCCCCAATAATCCTCTGGAATAATGTGGTAGAATCCAATAATAGTCTCTGTAATCATTGAGCAATCGACACCATATCTACTCTCCATACTGTATAGGATGTGAATACAAACCACCTCTACCCCAATATTCCACTGCTCTGATACGATAGAATCCAATAACAGACACCTTAGCCATGAGCTATTCTACTCTCCATAGTGTATAGGCTGTAAATAAAGACCACCTCTACCCAAATAGTCCACTGCTCTGATACGATAGAATCCAAGAATAGACACCTTAGCCATTGAGCTATTCTACTCTCCATACTGTATAGGATGTGAATACAGACCACCTCTACCCCAATAATCCACTGCTCTGATGCGATAAAATCCAATAACAGACACCTTAGCCATTGAGCTATTCTACTCTCCATAGTGTATAGGATGTGAATACAGACCACCTCTACCCCAATAGTCCACTGCTCTGATACGATAGAATCTAAGAATAGACACCTTAGCCATTGAGCTATTCTACTCTCCATAGTGTATAGGATGTGAATACAAACCACCTCTACCCCAATAATCCACTCCTCTGATACGATAGAATCTAAGAATAGACACCTTAGCCATTGAGCTATTCTACTCTCCATACTGTATAGGCTGTGAATACAGACCACCTCTACCCCAATAGTCCACTGCTCTGATACGATAGAATCCAAACACTTTACTGTCAGAATCTGCCATAAGAAAGAAGAAAAAAAAAAACCCAACTCAGTAAAACTGGAATTCTGAAACAATTTCAAGTGTAGAATCATTTTCTTATATCGCTATAAATAAATGAAAAAAAACCCCGAAAAAACTCATTTATTCATTTATTCATCCAATAGAGAAAATTTGTCTCTAGAGTCTATTCCAAGGGAAGACTGAAATAACCCAGGCGTCAGCCGTAGTGCAGCGCCGCAAGTTGAGCTATGGCGAGATGACTTGCTCAAGGCCACACAGCGCAGCGGCAGGTGATCGAACTTGGTACCGTTCGGGTACGAAGCAAAGGCCGTACCGCTGCGCCACACTGCCCCGTTGAAGAGAAGTGAGGGTTTTTAAAATTCCTAAAATATAAAACAAAATCAAATCCAGTGTTACTCTCAGCAAGATTATTTTGGCAAGGGATATCATCCACATTTGTGACCCCTCGTCTCAAAACGGTATTAAGTCGGGATGATTAAGATGTTGAAAATGGAATTTGTAGCCAGAAATATCATGCTTAAGTTGAGTTTATATGCTTTATAGAGGAGAAGGAATATCATATTTTACTGTGCTAAATACCAACGTTTCATAGTTTTGACCAGTTTAATTATAATTTTGACTTTTTAGCATCTGGTCCATTCTGACATAATACCGTTTTGAGACGACGGGCCACATTTGACAAACGACTGAAATGTTATGTATTATCTTGAAATCCGGTGACGATCCGACAAGGCGTGACAAAACATAATTTCTCTGCTATCTGAATGGATTGTAAGTGATCTAGCTACCCATGTTTTTATCGCTTTTGTTATTGGCTGTAGAAGGGTTTTTAGCCTGAAACATTCTGTGTTTTAGTATTAATTTAGTTCTTTTTCAAAGCTGTTAAATTCATTTTTTTTGTTCGTTACTATAGTCAGGGGGGTCCCACTAGCTCAGTTGATCTAAGATAAAATTTTGGACTCACCAGTTTCATACAGGAACCGATTGAAAATGGAATTCCTTGAGCTGACCTTGGTGAAAGTTCCTGGCTTCCCATTGGTTGACCTCTCGACCTCATAGGTCAAGAGACATCTGAGTTAATTAAACATTTGGATTAAACATGGAAATATGATGCAAGATGGTACATGAGCAACTGGAGCAATTTTGGAGTGCATGCAATATCCACTAAGCATGCTCAAAGTGCTTTACAACGGGGGCCCTAGCCACAGCAACACTTAACATGTAGGACGAGACATGACGCCTGTTAGGCAATATTACAATTTTTTTTAAAAACCAGAGACAATGTTGTTAATGGCTAGGTACTCATTTTACACTGGAGTACGATGAGAAAATGTGAGTTAAGAGTATTTTACAAAAACTCTACGATGCACCGCTCTGAGTGGGGCTTCCAGGACCTTCATATCCGAATGCGAGTCTCATAGCACAAGACCACACAGCAAAACTCATGACAGATCTGTCAAATTGAAAACTTCAAATTAAGTAATTTTTATGTCAATTTTTACTAATTTGACAAGGAAATTCGTAATTTCTGAAATTGTGTACGAACAACCACACAAGATTATTATTATTTTTATTATTATAATTATTATTATTATTATTATTATTATTATTATTATAATTATTATTATTATTATTATTATTATTATTATTATTATTATTATTATTATTATTATTATTATTATTATTATTATTATTATAGTAGTAGTAATAGTAGTGGTAGTAGTAATATATATAGTAGTAGTAGTAGTAGTAGTAGTAGTGTAGTAGTAGTAGTAGTAGTAGTATTAGTAGTAGTGGTAGTAGTAGTAATAGTAGTAGTACTTGTTCTTCTTATCATTATTATTTATTATTATTATTATTATTATTATTATTATTATTATTATTATTATTATTATTATTATTATTATTATTATTATTATTTGAGTATTACTAAGAATTAAAAATTCGTAATTTCCATAAAATTTCGTATTTGGCCCTGCAATTTGTCTACAATTAGTAAAATTACGAAAAAGTCGTTAGATTCGACAGGTATGGCGTGATGATATCATACACATAATGGAAATGAATCGGCTTTGGTCGAGTATGCTAAATGTACGTTGTACTCTTTGACATACAACCTTAGACTATACTAGATATTCATATATGATGTAGACAAAAATATGAGGGGGGGGGGTGGGGGGGGATAAAGAAGAAGAAGAAGAAGAAGAAGAAGAAGAAGAAGAAGAAGAAGAAGAAGAAGAAGAAGAAGAAGAAGAAGAAAAGAAGAAGAAAAGAAGAAGAAGAGAAGAAGAAGAAGAAGAAGAAGAAGAAGAAGAAGAAGAAGAAGAAGAAGAAGAAGAAGAAGAAGGAAGAAGAAGAAGAAGAAGAAGAAGGAAGAAGAAGAAGAAGAAGGAAGAAGAAGAAGAAGAAGAAGAAGAAGAAGAAGAAGAAGAAGAAGAAGAAGAAGAAGAAGAAGAAGAAGAAGAAGAAGAAGAAAAGAAGAAAGAGAGAAGAAAAAGAATGGGAAGTAAGAAGAAGAATAGAAGAAGAAGAAGAAGAAGAAGAAGAAGAAGAAGAGAAGAAGAAGAAGAAGAAGAAGAAGAAGAAGAAGAAAGAAGAGAAGAAGAAGAAGAAGAAGAAGAAGAAGAAAGAAGAAGAAGAAGAAGAAGAAGAAGAAGAAGAAAGAAGAGAAGAAGAAGAAGAAGAGAAGAGAAGAAGAAGAAGAAGAAGAAGAAAGAAGAAGAAGAAGAAGAAGAAGAAGAAGAAGAAGAAGAGAAGAAGAAAGAAGAAGAAAGAAAGAAGAAGAAGAAGAGAAGAAGAAGAAAGAAGAAGAAGAAGAAGAAGAAGAAGAAGAAGAAGAGAAGAAAGAAGAAGAAGAAGAGAAGAAGAAAAGAAGAAGAAGAAGAGAAGAAGAAGAAAGAAGAAGAAGAAGAAGAAGAAGAAAGAAGAAGAAGAAGAGAGAAGAAAGAAGAAGAAGAGAAGAAAGAAGAAAAGAAGAGAGAAGAAGAAGAAGAAGAAGAAGAAGAAGAAGAAGAGAGAAGAGAAGAAGAAGAAGAAGAAGAAGAAGAAGAAGAAGAAGAAGAAGAAGAAGAAGAAGAAGAAGAAGAAGAAGAAGAAGAAGAAGAAGAAGAAGAAGAAGAAGAAGAAGAAGAAGAAGAAGAAGAAGAAGACGAATACAACTGAAAAAAAAGCTCACATTAGACATAAATGAAAATAAATTAAAGTTTAGAATTGTTATCGGGGTGGTCCCAATAGCTCAGTTGGTAGAGCACTCGCTTCACATGCAAAGGGATCAAGGTGGGTCCCAGGTGAAATTGACATTTTTTTCCTGTCATTTCCTATCATTTCAATTCTACATTCACCATTAGGAGCCCAATTAACACACTCAACCCTAACACCGACTTTATCCGTAGTTTACCCGGGTTACTTAACTTTCACCGCATGCCTATTTATTCCATTTTAAAATACAAATCATAGGCGTAGTATCAAAGCTAATGTTTTTAATTTTTACACGTTAAGGATAGTTGAATAATACTATCTATGTACATGCTCATTTTTAATACATTTTTCCCATTTTGACAAGTAGCAAAAATCTCTAGGATTTAATTTGGACACAATACCGTTAATGGACAGCATGTCACAAATATGGTCCAGCCCCCCCCCCCCCCCCCCCTAATATTCAATAAACTGCAAACAAGAATGATTATCATATTTAACATATATAATATCTACATAAGGGGGTCCCGAGAGAGCACTCGCTTTTACACACAAAGAGACCAAGTCGATCCTGGATGCAGTCAATATATTTTTCTGACCTCCCTTGTCCACCCAGCAATGATTGGGTAGTTGGGTCTGTTAGATCTGTCAGAAAGAACTTTGCAATAACCAGCGACCTATCCAAAGGATAGCAAGCAATTGCTATTGTCCATTTCACGCTATAGAAACCGGGATAAACTCCGGCTCCATGAGCCCAATGGCTCTGAAGGACGGACCACTTTCATATCTACATACGACTTACTTTGTTTGAATATTCCTATCTGACCACACGAACAGCACCTGACCTTTGGTGACCCTAACAAACCGGACACCTGTCACCTGCAAGAAGAAAGAGAAAAAAAAGATAGTTCATTATGATGAGCTAAATCCTAAAGTGGGTAGTTTATCCCTGTTTCTGTCATGTCAAAATGCACATTATAAAATAATATAAAATAAAAAGAAAAGAAAAAAGGCATTTATTCATGTTACAGTGAATGACACAATCAGTCGGATGGTGAAAATTGAAAAGGTTTGAACTGAGATGTTGCCATGTTTGGTTAGAAGGTCAATTTTTTATTTTAAAAATGAGTTCTTGTCGCAAATGATTAAATCAACCCTTTTTGTCTTCGGGAAAAATCAAAGCTTAATTTCACTTCTAAATATTTTTTACAGCTAATCAAGTTGAAAAAGTATGAAATTTGAGATAACTTCATGAAAAATCACCCGATTTACTTCAAATAAAGATTACAATCCTCTGGAAAGCAAATTCTTTCAGAAAATACTAAAAAAAATAAAATCCAAAATTTTCACCTTCTGACTGATTTTGTCATTTTATCCCTGTTTCTGTCATGTCAAAATGCACATTACTGATTGATAGGCCATTATAGAACAACAATAGAGATATGTTTTAAATTGCAGTTTTTAGCAGCTTTGGTAGAAAAATAAAAGATTGTGTCTTTAAATGTTGGTCTGACCACGCGTTTTTTTTGGGTTTTTTTTTGGTTTAATTTCAAAATTTTGCAGAAGAAAATAAGTAAATTTTTTCCAAAATTCACCTAACAAATAACTACATGCAACCCATGTAATAAAATATCCCTGCGGAATTATTCAATTTCAAACTCAAAATTATTGGACAAAACATTGCAAATTTTGCCAGAAATTATGCTGATTTGGAAATAGGCACAAAATTTAAAAAAACAAAATAACAATAAAAAATTGCTGTCAATGAAATTGTTATAATAATTATTATTATAATATTATTTGATATAGCGCCAATATTCCACAAATAGTGCTCAGAGGTGCTTTACAATAGTTTTTTTTATTTTAGTATCACACATGTTCATTCATTCGACTACAAAATCACAACAACAGTCATACACATCTTGTTTGAAATTCACACGGAATTACGATAAGCAGAATGAAAAAGATCGGTTTTTAGATGCCGTTTGAAGACTTTCACATTGTCAGGTTTTAAATGGTAAAGAATTCCATACATAATAATGAAAAATCAAAGCTTTCAGTGTTGCCTAGCTCAAACTTTTCCTTCATCACCGCATGGAACGCAAATTTCACAGAAAAGAATTTTTACAGATTTAATAATTTGTAAAACAATTTGCAAAACGTGCAGATTTTGCGGTTGCAGTGCAAATCAGAAAATTTTCTCTAATTTTGAAAAAGACCGCGGGGCAAGGTTGGTATCGAATTGTTACTCTGTGAAATGTTGCCTGATAAATTCCACAGGTGGTCAAACATTTGAGATAAAATTGATAAACATATTAATGAAAATGATATTGATGGAGATGAGGATGATGATAATGAAGATGATGATGATATTGATGATGATGATGATGATGATGATGATGATGATGATATGGATGATATTGATGATGATAATGATGAAGATATTGATGATGATAATGATGAAGATATTGATGATGATGATGATGATGATGATGGTGATGATGATGATGATCATGGCGATGGTGACAAGGACGATGATCGTGATACTTCGATGATCTCAAATGTATTGTTGACTGTTATGGTGTATTACTATTATTGAGTTATTGCCTTTGCAATTGTATAACTAATATTTTACTTCAATGAATAATACACTGAATTACTAGAAATAATGTGACAATTGAATATAAAAAATAGAATACATTATATTCGTATCATTAGTTAACTACACTTGTGCATTGACGTTATATTACATAACTTATATTCCTGTTTATGTAAATTTCTATACTGCCATGTAATTATTACCAATTCTGTGATATATGATTTATAGATTTTGAATATACAACTTGTTGATTGGCTACCAATGAGTGTCTTCCCTGTCAGTCTTTGTATGCACTGCCTTTGGTGCATAACAGCAATGTTGCCAAACCCACCTGCCCAGGGTGACGTGCTGACATTGCACACAGGTGCAGCACGACCACGTGAGGGTCCAACAGTTGGAATCCAGGAGGGATAGGAACTTGAAAAGGCCTCCTGGACGTAACTGGGACGTCATAGATACTGGGCTGTGGGTCCTGGTGATTGGAAAGTGGACATACTTATCTTTGTTTGTTGTTGTTTGTTTTTAGGGGTTTTACGGCGCTTGCAACACATTTAGGTTACATCCGCGCCAGTAAAAAGAAAGAAAATGGAATTGTAAAAAGTTCTAGAATTACAAATAAAGAACCCAAGAAAAAGTAAGAAAAAGGGGAATTGGTTCAAATAGGACACAGATGTAGATTCCAAGAGCACACTATCAAAGTACTTAGTTTGAGATCACCTATAAGTCTCATCTGGACACAAGCACAAAATCCAACAAAGAGGTATACACTCAAATGCTTACATTATAAATTCAAAATAACAAATATAATAATACATAATAGAGAGATGATTTACAAGGAAAAAAATATCATCTCCCAAAACAATAACTATGCATTTTACTGTTTCCCTCCCAGCTAGGACTCTGGCCAGGGCCAGGACAAAACCAAGTAATCTCATTCCAAGACAAAGACAGAAAGCATGTTGAAAAACAAATATAATGGGATAGAAGACACCGAATGTACCCCCTTGCCCACTATGGGAGGTCAGGAACCCCACCCAGATTACTTACTTCTCACTTAACCCTCTTCCGAAGTGAAGCACAATGGGCGTCCACCAGACATTTTTTGTTGTCTTCTGCTTTAGCAGTGGCTATGTGGTCTAGTGGTATGACACTCGCTTTTGGATCGGAAGGTCCTGGGTTCGAGCCTCGCGCTCAGCGCATAGCTGAGTCCTTGGAAAAGGCTCTTTACTCAAATTCTCTCGCCATACTCAGGTGTAAAATGAGTACCTGGCCGTTAACAGCGTTGTCTTTGTCCGAAAAATTGTAATATCGCCTAACAGGCGTCATGTCCCGTCCTACATGTTAAATGTTGCTGTTGACCAGGGACCCCTTGTATAGCGCTTTGAGCACATTTAGTGGATATTGCTCAATTTAAAAAAAAAAAATTTATTCCAGCTCAGGCCTGCTTCCTTTATTTCTTTTTTCCATGGTCATTCGCCAGGGTTCTTTGGGTCTCTTTCGTTTTCTCTTCCCATCATCTGCTGGTCCGGTACAGGGCCTATTTGGGAAGTGATCCTTTTTCCATTCTGGCAACATGACCCAGCCAACGCCATCTATGGTGCCTTCACGTGGTTTCTAGAGCTCACATCCCGACTTTTTAATCTATGTATTTTTTAATTAGTATTATGTGCAGTGTTTTATCAAGTTGCTAGAGCTCACATCCCGACTTTTTAATCTATGTATTTTTTAATTAGTATTATGTGCAGTGTTTTATCAAGTTGCTAGAGCTCACATCCTGACTTTTTAATTTATGTATTTTTTAATTAGTATTATGTGCAGTGTTTTATCAAGTTGCTAGAGCTCACATCCCGACTTTTTAATTTATGTATTTTTTAATTAGTATTATGTGCAGTGTTTTATCAAGTTGCTAGAGCTCACATCCCGACTTTTTAATTTATGTATTTTTTAATTAGTATTATGTGCAGTGTTTTATCAAGTTGCTAGAGCTCACATCCCGACTTTTTAATTTATGTATTTTTTAATTAGTATTATGTGCAGTGTTTTATCAAGTTGCTAGAGCTACATCCCGACTTTTTAATTTATGTATTTTTTAATTAGTATTATGTGCAGTGTTTTATCAAGTTGCTAGAGCTCACATCCCGACTTTTTAATCTATGTATTTTTTAATTAGTATTATGTGCAGTGTTTTATCAAGTTGCTAGAGCTCACATCCCGACTTTTTAATTTATGTATTTTTTAATTAGTATTATGTGCAGTGTTTTATCAAGTTGCTAGAGCTCACATCCCGACTTTTTAATCTATGTATTTTTTAATAGTATTATGTGCAGTGTTTTATCAAGTTGCTAGAGCTCACATCCCGACTTTTTAATCTATGTATTTTTTAATTAGTATTATGTGCAGTGTTTTATCAAGTTGCTAGAGCTCACATCCCGACTTTTTAATTATGTATTTTTTAATTAGTATTATGTGCAGTGTTTTATCAAGTTGCTAGAGCTCACATCCCGACTTTTTAATCTATGTATTTTTTAATTAGTATTATGTGCAGTGTTTTATCAAGTTGCTAGAGCTCACATCCGACTTTTTAATCTATGTATTTTTTAATTAGTATTATGTGCAGTGTTTTATCAAGTTGCTAGAGCTCACATCCCGACTTTTTAATCTATGTATTTTTTTAATTAGTATTATGTGCAGTGTTTTATCAAGTTGCTAGAGCTCACATCCCGACTTTTTAATCTATGTATTTTTTAATTAGTATTATGTGCAGTGTTTTTATCAAGTTGCTAGAGCTCACATCCCGACTTTTTAATTATGTATTTTTTAATTAGTATTATGTGCAGTGTTTTATCAAGTTGCTAGAGCTCACATCCCGACTTTTTAATTTATGTATTTTTTAATTAGTATTATTTAAGTATGTTTTATCAAGTTGCTAGAGCTCACATCCCGACTTTTTAATTATTTATTTTTAATTAGTTTTATGCAGTGTTTAATCATAATTAGTTTAAGTAATCGAGTTTTATATAATTTAACTAATCATTTTCTGTTTTTCAATTAAGCTCCATCCCGACTTTTTAATATGTATTTTTTAATTAGTATTATTGCAGTGTTTTATAAGTTGCTAGATACATCCGATTTTAATTATATTTTTTAATTAGTATATGTCAGTGTTTATCAAGTTGCTAGAGTCAATCCCTTTTTAATTAGTATTTTTTAATAGTATTATTGCAGTGTTTTATCAAGTTCTGAGCTCACATCCCGACTTTTTAATTATGATTTTTATTAGTATTATGTGCAGTGTTTTATCAAGTTGCTAAGCTCACATCCCGACTTTTAATCTATTATTTTTTAATTAGTTTTGTGCAGTGTTTATCAAGTTGCTAGAGCTCACATCCCGACTTTTAATCTATGTATTTTAATTAGTATTATGTGCAGTGTTTTATCAAGTTGCTAGAGCTCACATCCCGATTTAATCTATGTATTTTTTAATTAGTATTATGTGCAGTGTTTATCAAGTGCTAGAGCTCACATCCGACTTTTTAATCTATGTATTTTTTAATTAGTATTATGTGCATGTTTTATCAAGTTGCTAGAGCTCACATCCGACTTTTATCATGTATTTTTAATTGTATATGTGCAGTGTTTTATCAAGTTGCTAGAGCTCACATCCCGACTTTTAATCTATGTATTTTTTAATTAGTATTATGTGCAGTGTTTTATCAAGTCTAGAGCTCACATCCGACTTTTTAATCTATGTATTTTTTAATTAGTATTATGTGCAGTGTTTTATCAAGTTCTAGAGTACATCCCGACTTTTTAATCTATGTATTTTTAATTAGTATTATGTGCTGTTTTATCAAGTTGCTAGAGCTCACATCGACTTTTTAATTATTATTTTTAATTAGTATTATGTGCAGTGTTTTATCAAGTTGCTAGAGCTCACATCCCGACTTTTAATCTATGTATTTTTTAATTAGTATTATGTCGTGTTTATCAAGTTGCTAGGCTACATCCGATTTTTAATTAGTATTTTTTAATTAGTATTATGTGCATGTTTTATCAAGTTGCTAGAGTCACATCGACTTTTTATCTATGTATTTTAATTAGTATTATGTGCATGTTTAACAAGTTGCTAGAGCTCACATCCCGACTTTTTAATCTATGTATTTTTTAATTAGTATTATGTGCAGTGTTTTATCAAGTTGCTAGAGCTCACATCCCTGACTTTTTAATTTATGTATTTTTTAATTAGTATTATGTGCAGTGTTTTATCAAGTTGCTAGAGCTCACATCCCGACTTTTTAATTTATGTATTTTTTAATTAGTATTATGTGCAGTGTTTTATCAAGTTGCTAGAGCTCACATCCCGACTTTTTAATTTATGTATTTTTTAATTAGTATTATGTGCAGTGTTTTATCAAGTTGCTAGAGCTCACATCCCGACTTTTTAATTATGTATTTTTTAATTAGTATTATGTCAGTGTTTTATCAAGTTGCTAGAGCTCACATCCCGACTTTTTAATTTATGTATTTTTTAATTAGTATTATGTGCAGTGTTTTATCAAGTTGCTAGAGCTCACATCCCGACTTTTTAATCTATGTATTTTTTAATTAGTATTATGTGCAGTGTTTTATCAAGTTGCTAGAGCTCACATCCCGACTTTTTAATTTATGTATTTTTTAATTAGTATTATGTGCAGTGTTTTATCAAGTTGCTAGAGCTCACATCCCGACTTTTTAATTTATGTATTTTTTAATTAGTATTATGTGCAGTGTTTTATCAAGTTGCTAGAGCTCACATCCCGACTTTTTAATTTATGTATTTTTTAATTAGTATTATGTGCAGTGTTTTATCAAGTTGCTAGAGCTCACATCCCGACTTTTTAATTTATGTATTTTTTAATTAGTATTATGTGCAGTGTTTTATCAAGTTGCTAGAGCTCACATCCCGACTTTTTAATCTATGTATTTTTTAATTAGTATTATGTGCAGTGTTTTATCAAGCTGCTAGAGCTCACATCCCGACTTTTTAATTTATGTATTTTTTAATTAGTATTATGTGCAGTGTTTTATCAAGTTGCTAGAGCTCACATCCCGACTTTTTAATTTATGTATTTTTTAATTAGTATTATGTGCAGTGTTTTATCAAGTTGCTAGAGCTCACATCCCGACTTTTTAATTTATGTATTTTTTAATTAGTATTATGTGCAGTGTTTTATCAAGTTGCTAGAGCTCACATCCCGACTTTTTAATTTATGTATTTTTTAATTAGTATTATGTGCAGTGTTTTATTAAGTTGCTAGAGCTCACATCCCGACTTTTTAATTTATGTATTTTTTAATTAGTATTATGTGCAGTGTTTTATCAAGTTGCTAGAGCTCACATCCCGACTTTTTAATTTATGTATTTTTTAATTAGTATTATGTGCAGTGTTTTATCAAGTTGCTAGAGCTCACATCCCGACTTTTTAATTTATGTATTTTTTAATTAGTATTATGTGCAGTGTTTTATCAAGTTGCTAGAGCTCACATCCCGACTTTTTAATCTATGTATTTTTTAATTAGTATTATGTGCAGTGTTTTATCAAGTTGCTAGAGCTCACATCCCGACTTTTTAATCTATGTATTTTTTAATTAGTATTATGTGCAGTGTTTTATCAAGTTGCTAGAGCTCACATCCCGACTTTTTAATTTATGTATTTTTTAATTAGTATTATGTGCAGTGTTTTATCAAGTTTACAATTTTTAAACTTGTATTGGTTTTCAGGACTTGTTCTTGACTCCCTTGAAGTCGAGCTATGGTTTAGAACTCGGTGCAGAAGACCGATACAATTTCAAAAATTGTATTTTATTCCACTCCTATCTTTTTTGTCTATCATTTCCTTCAAACTGTGGAGTGATCCTCGACAATATTGGAAGTTTCTACAAGAAATCTGTGTCACAACAGCTCCAAGGCCTAAAAAAGCAGTACCCCTCGTTGATATGAAAGTGTGCATTTATGGACCTATACAGCAACATAGCAACTGCTCTTTATCATTACTAAAGACGTTGTAATAATATCAATACGCTTTAATAGTCGTAACGTCATTACGTAATGACGCATGGTAACTTAATAACCGACTCTAAACTATCGAAACAATGGCGGACGCCCTTATGAAATATTTCTCTGACGAGCATAAAAGCGTATCCAGAGGAAAAAAAAACATTATAAATCTAATCATGTTTTGAATTTTACATATTCTGATCACAAGACATATGAAAAGTTCTAGTCAGCATGAAGAATAATATGTACCGATTTTCTTTATTTAGAACTACGATGGCCGCCGTTGCTGGGCAACGTGACATCAGACTATTGAATCCAATCAATGCATGAATATAGGACATACCTCTTTATAATTACTAAGGACAGTGTAATAATATTAATTAATGCATGAATATAGGACACACCTCTTTATCATTACTAAGGACAGTGTAATAATATCAATTAAAGCATGAATATAGGACACACCTCTTTATCATTACTAAGGACAGTGTAATAATATCAATTAAAGCATGAATATAGGACATACCTCTTTATCATTACTAAGGACGTTGAGACTGGTGTCACGGAGTTGTAGCGCTATATAAGTTTTCAGCATTATTATTATTATTATTATCATTACTAAAGACAGTGTAATAATATCAACTAATGCATGTTTGTTTGTTTTTAAGGACGTTGCTTGCAACACATTAAGGTCCTATCAGCGCCAGTAAAAAGGAATTTACAATAAAGTATCAAAGATACGGGAAGACAAAGGGGAATTGGTTCAAATAAGAAACAAGTGTAGATTCCAAAAGCACTCTATCAAAGTACTTAGTTTGAGATCACTAAAAGTCTCATCCAGACACAAGCACAGGTACACACTAAGAGGAACACACTAAAATGTTTTACAAATCATATATAACATAAAAAAAAGCATAATACAGTGCATAACAGAGAGATGATTTACAATGAAAAAAATATCTTCTCCCAAACTAACTATACATTCGACTGTTTCCCTCTCAGCCAGGGCATCTGGCCAGGACCAGGACAAAACCAAGTAATCTCATTCCAAGACAAAGACAGAAAGCATGTTGGAAAACAGATATAAGGGGATAGAAGACACAGTATGTACCCCCCTGCCCACTATGGGAGGTCAGGAACCCCACCCAGAATTAATGCATGAATATAGGACATACCTCTTGAAGTCGCATCTGCTGGAACTGTTTCAGTGAGGGAAATGCTGTCTTGTTGAATAGACCAGCCCACACGGAATAAGGGTTGGATGCATAGTTGTTGACAATGTAAAGACATAGCTTCATGTCTTGTTGGAGGATGGTGACAATGATTTGAAAAAAACAACAACAAATGAGTGAATAAATAAACGGATGAATAAACGAATGAAAGAATAAATGAATAATTGAATGAATACATGAATGAGTGAATATATGAATAATTGAATGAAAAAAAAAAAAAGAATGAACTTTTATATAGCGCAATATCGACTAAATGTACTCAAAGCGCTTTACAAGGGGTCTCTAGTCAACAGCAACATTTAACATTTAGGACGGGACATGATGCCTGTTAGGGGATGTGATAATTTTTTCAGACAGAGACAACGCTGTTAACGGCCAGGTACTCATTTTTCACCTGAGTGCGGTGAGAGAATGTGAGTAAAGAGCCTTCTCCAAGGACTCAACTATGCGCCGAGCTAGGCTCGAACCCAGGACCTTCCGATCCGAAAGCGAGTGTCATACCACAAGACCACAGCCGCACGAAGAAACAAATACATGATTGAATCAATAAATGAATTAATGAAGAAACAAATGAATAAACGAGTGAATAAATAGATGAATCAATGTTAAGAATCATGACATGGTGACGAATGACTACACATAAAACAAATATGATTACAGTGGAATCTGCTTAAAGCCAACACCTCTTGTTGGTCCCAAATTTTCTGTTTTCTTTATCTAGGGTTTTGAAGGACTATGTATGGTCAGTATTATTATATGGCTGTGAAAGCTGGACAATTACATAAGGCATTAGAAAGAAACTGGAGGCAGCAAAAATGTGGTTTCTTAGAAGGATGTTAAGAATCTCATGGACAGAGAAGAAAACTAATGAAGAAGTATTAGAGCAAGCTGAAACTAAAAGGTTATTAATTCGTACAATAAGAAAAAGACAAATTTATTGCAAGTTTTAGGGCACCTAAATAGACTTAAATGTATTGAACATCTTGTTCTCACAGGAAAGATAGAAGGTAAAAAGAGTAAAGGTAGACAAAGAAAAACATTTGAATAGTTTGAACAGCTGGGTGACAAAGAAAGAGAAGAGTGATATTAGTTTTCTGAGGTTATCTGATCAGATAGATGAATGGCGTACCATGAACACCGATGTCTGGCACAGACTTGGTACTTGAAGAAGAAGATCTAAGTATGTTTTATTGATAATGGATGAAGTCAACTTTGCTTTAAATCAACAACCAATCTTTCTGGGCTGATGGTGTTGGCTTTATCATCTTTCCTTCTTTTTAAGGGTTTTATGGCGCTTGCAACACATTTCAGGTCATATCACTTCACTTCACTTCACTTAGATGCCTTTCGCGTCTCGACCGAAAGATCGGGTCGCCTTGGCTGTTTCCAGTATTTCCTGTGTGAGGTGTCTCCAATATTGCCGGTCCTCTGCTAGGGTTCTCAGATTTTCAAGGTCCCCTGCCGTTATGAGACTAATGCTTTGTCCAAGTGTTGTGAGGTTTTTGTTTAGGATCACAGGGAGTGTTGTGATCGGTCTTCCTCTGAAAAGGGTCCCGTGTTTTTGGAAGTATCCCGACATGGCTTGGTTAGTTTTTGTCCCTGCGTAGTATGTGACCGAAAAGTTGCCATCGTTGTTGTAAAATGTCAAGGGAGATTGGTCTTTCTTTTGTGATCTTATAGAGTGATTCATTTGAGATCTTTTTTGGGTATTTGATGTCCAGTACCCTTCTTAGCTGTGAGCCATGGAAGGCATCCAGATGTTCTTCTTCGGATTTTGTCAACGCCCAAGAGCCGCAGTTATACAGAAGTACCGGTTTTACAAGAGCACGGTACAGTTTCAGTTTGGTTTTTCTCTTTATTTTGTCACCTCTAATCCATACATTGGTGAGTTTACTGAGTGCGGCGTTTGATAGCTGTTTTCTTCTTTGTACATCCTCGGTGTCTCCAATTAGTGAGCCGACTTTCTTTGTTCTTTTCCATTCCTCTTTGTTCCTCGATATTGTTGTAAATTCGGTTTTATTGGCATTGACTTGGAGGTTATATTTCATGAGGGTATTTTGTACGATGTCTATATTTGCTGCTGTTGATCCAATAAAATCGACATCATCTGCATAGGCGATTTCTCTAGGGATTGCATTCTCAATATGAGTCGTTGGTTTTGGAATGACTTTTCGAACTTCTTTCAGAGCGTGTTCTAAGTATATTGTGAACAGAATCGGGCTCAGACTATCTCCTTGGGGGGTCCCGATGTTACTTTCGAACTGCGTCTGTTTTGTGGCCCCGTATATCCTTGGTTGTATCTTTGTGTTGCTGAGGAGAAATCAGATTATTCGGAGCTCGTCTTCGTCTACTATGTCTGTTAATATCTCCAAAAGTTTTCCTCTGTCGATCGTATCAAAGGCTGCGGACATATCGATTCCGGTTATTGTTATGGATATGTTTTCTTTGAGTGCCTTTGCTGCCAACCATTTATGTGTCCATACAACGTCCGATGTGCTTCGGTCTTGGCGAAACCCGCTTTGGCTATGTGATAGATATTTTTCTATTTTCGGTCTAATTCTGTTGAGGACAATAGTTGACAGTGTTTTTCTTATGGTATTCAGTAATGTTATTGGGCGCAGGTTGTTTACGGGTCCTTTCGTTTTTCCTGGTTTTTGTATTGTAATTAGGACACCGCTGTTTATGTCCCAGTCTTTGTGTGTTGAGAATGTTTTGTTCATTATGTTTGCAATGCTCAGATCCAGGGAGAGGGTACCGCATTTCAGCAATTCAGCGGGAATTTCATCTTCGCCTGGGGATCTGTTATTGTTTAGGCACTTTATGCTATTTCTAACTTCAGTTGTTGTGATGCGGTTGTTTAGGTCTCTAGGGTTTCCTGAGAAGGGCGATATTTGTGAGACTTGTTTGTGAAATTTCTGCTGGAAGTGGTCAGTTACAATGTCAAGGATATCGTTGGGATTTGTTGTCTGTTTGCCAAATTTATCCTGTAGTTTTGGGTTCTCGAATGGTTTTCGGTTCAGAGATTTCGTCGCTTTGAACATAGACGATGCATTATTTTTGGACTTTTCTATGTCTTCCACTTTTTTGTCTAATTCCTCGTTTCTGTGTTTTATTGTAAGTGATCGAATTGAATGCAGTATTTTGTTTCGTTCGGTTTTCAGGTTCATTATTTCTTCCAAGTCTTTCGTGTTTTGTATCCTGATCCTAAGTTCTTTTTGTTGCCGCGATAGATCGTTAATAGCGATGTTAGGCATTCGATTTGGTTTGTTCTTAGTTGTATTAATAGACCCTGCACTTTCTTCCCCCGCATATTTCATTGCCGCTTGCGTCTCTTTCCATTCATTGTTTGGATTGCTGTTTTGCTTTATTTTCCATAGACTTGAGTTAAGTTCATATTGGTAATGAATGCTACATTCTCGCTCATTTACTATTTTTGCCGTGTTTATTTTGACTGCCGTTTTACCTTTCTGTCTTCGTTGTCTGTACACATTTATGTTGAAATTCGTTTTTACAAGTTTGTGATCGGAAGTGTACCACCGTATGATCGCGAGGTCATATCACACCAGTAAAAAGGAAGAAAGTGGGATAGTGAAAAGATTCTAGATGTACAATAAAAAGGACTTGAGGAAAAAAGTAAGACAAAGGGGAGTAGTTCAAATAGGGAACAGATGTGGATTCCAAGAGCATACCATCAATGTACATAGTTTGAGATCACCTAAATGTCTCACCCATACACCAGCACAAGATCCCACTAAGAGGAGTACACTCAAATTTTTACATTATACATTCAAAATAACAAACACAACAATACATAACAGAGAGATGATTTACAAGGAAAAAAAATATCAACTCCCTAAACAATAAATATGATTTGACTAAAACCCTCCGAGCCAAGCACTAAGGCCAGGGCCAGGGCAAAACGAAGTAATCTCATTCCAAGACAAAATACAGAAAGCAAATTGGAAAACAGATATTGGGGGATAGAAGAGACAATAAGTGCCACCCTGCCCACTATGGGAGGTCAGGACCCCCACCCAGTTGGCTTTATCAGGATTCCAGTGTATATTGTGTGCCAGAATATACAAGGAACACAATACGTTTTTTTAAAAGGTTAAGAAACAAAACATTTACCTTAACGAAGTCTGTGTGGTCTAGTAAGACACTCACCTTCAGATCGGAAGGGTTCCAGTCCAGAGCGGTGGATAGTTGGGTCCTTGGAAAAGACTCTTTACTCACAGTCTCTCACCGTACACAGGTGTAAAATGAGTACCGGGCCATTAACATTTTCCGAAAAAAATTTGTAATATTGCCTAAATAGCGTCGCATATGATAAATATTGCTGTTGGTTAGGGACCTCTTGTAAAGCGGTTTGAGCATGTTTAGTGAATATTGCTCTATATAAAAGTTCAAATCTAAGGCATCTATTTTAACTTAAATATTGTAAGTTATGCTTATGACTCAATGGTCATTATCAGATTTATCCTGGCATAACACTGGTTGAAGACAATTGGTCACATTGAAGAAATTTTCTGCGGAACATTTGAGTGGTGCTGTTTGCTAGAGATTGCACCCACCCATCCAATCATCTAACCATATATCAACCCACCCATCGATCCATCCATCCACACCATCCATCCATCCATCTATCCAATCACAATCCATCCACCCATCCACCCAATCTTCAATCCATCCACCCATCCTTCCATCCACATATCCATCCATCCTTCAATCCACCCACCCTACCATCCATCCATCCATCCTTCCATCCACATATCCACCCAATCTTCAATCCACCAACCCTAACATCCATCCACATATTATCCATCCATCCACCCACCCTACCATCCATCCACATATCCATCCATCCACCCACCCTACCATCCATCCACCCATCAATCTACCCACCCTACCATCCATCCACATATCCACCCAATCTTCAATCCACCCAGCCTACCATCCATCCACATATTATCCATCCATCCACATATTATCCATCCATCCACCCATCAATCCACCCACCCTACCATCCATCCACATATTATCCATCCATCCACCCACCCTACCATCCATCCACATATTATCCATCCATCCACCCATCAATCCACCCATCCTACCATCTATCCACATATCCATCCATCCACCCTACCATCCATCCACATATTATCCATCCATCCACCCATCAATCCACCCACAGTACCATCCATCCACATATCCATCCATCCACCCATCAATCCACCCACCTTACCAACCATCCACATATTATCCATCCATCCACCCATCAATCCACCCACCCTACCATCCATCCACATATCCATCCATCCACCCTACCATCCATCCACATATCCATCCATCCACCCTACCATCCATCCACCCATCAATCCACATATCCATCCATCCACCCTACCATCCATCCACCCATCAATCCACCCACCGTACCATCCATCCACATATCCATCCATCCACCCATCAATCCACCCACTGTACCATCCATCCACCCATCAATCCACCCACCCTACCATCCATCCACCCACATATCCATCCATCCACCCATCAATCCACCCACCGTACCATCCATCCACATATCCATCCATCCACCCACCCATCCATCCACCCACCGTACCATCCATCCACATATCCATCCACCCACCCTACCATCCATCCACCCACCCTACCATCCATCCACCCATCAATCCACCCACCCTACCATCCATCCACCCATCAATCCACCCACCGTACCATCCATCCACCCATCAATCCACCCACCCTACCATCCATCCACCCATCAATCCACCCACCGTACCATCCTTCCACCCATCAATCCATCCACCCTACCATCCATCCACATATCCATCCATACACCTATCAATCCACCCACCCTACCATCCATCCACCCACCCATCAATCCATCCACCCTACCATCCATCCCCATATCCATCCACCCACCCATCAATCCACCCACCCTACCATCCATCCACCCACCCATCAATCCACCCACCCTACCATCCATCCACATGTCCATCCACCCACCCATCAATCCATCCACCCTACCATCCATCCATCCATCCCTTGAGATGTCCATATAAAACATTCTGACTACACATCTAAAAACGTTCCTGACCTTTGACATCTGGTGGTGGAGAGACAGTCCAATTAAGATTGACCAGGGCATAGTCTGTTGATTGTCCTGGGTCACTTGCACCGTACAAGAGAATGGTCATCTGCCAACTGGATAGAATGTATTTATATTTAGTCTCATATAATATATCATTCTTACCATATTATTTCAAATAAATAATACACAAACGACATTATACTACACTAAACGAACACATTTGCTCACCGCTTTGTTGAGTCCTTGGAGAAGGCTCTTTACTCACATTCTCTCATCGTACTTAGGTGTAAAATGAGTACATGGCTGTTAACAACGCTGTTTCTGTCTGAAAAATTGTAACATCGCCTAACAGGCGTCATGTCCCAACCTAAATGTTAAATGTTGCTGTTGGCCAGGGACCCCTTGTAAAGTGCTTTGAGCATGTTTAGTGGATATTGCCCTATATAAAAGCTCAATTTAAAAAAAAATATATATATATATAACAAATGAGAAGTTCAAAAACCTTTTAAAATCATATTATATTATTGTTGACTATTGTATTTGATCCATTATTTTCATTGATCTCGGAGGAACAGAATAATAGGATTCAATAGTCTGACGTCACGTCGCCCAGGAACGAGCAGCTTGGTTCTAAACAAAGAAAATCGGTACTTTTTATTCTCCATGCTGGCTAGAACTTTTTCACGTGTCATGTGATCAGAATGTATAAAAGTCAAAACATGATCAGATTTATTATAATGTTTTTCTCCTCTGGACACACTTTTATGCTCGTCGGAGAAGTATTTCATGAGGGCGTCCTCCATTGTTCAGATAGTTTAGAACCAGTTGCTAAGTTACTATGCGTCATTACGAGGGAAGTGACGTCACAACTGTTGAAGGCTATTACAAAACACATTAGCATTGCTAATTCCTTTTCATCTACATCTTGTGTTGGGGGGGTTCTGATAGCTCAGTTGGTAGAGCACTCGCTTCAGAGGCAAAGGGACCGAGATCAATCCTGGGGAATGTCGAAAAAAATAATTTTTCAATCTGTCTAACCTGTCAGATGAAGAGTTATCCTTCCTATCAGGAGAATGGAGAGTTGCCAACGCGCCAAAATCACTTGTGTTTAACATCGGCTCTCCTGTATTCTCTAGGGATGTGTAAAAAAGTGTATAACAAAAAAAAAAAAAAAATTGAATATGGAAGTTGTAATATTATATTAGCATTAGGAAAAATAACTCATACTGGTGTTTTCTTGTTGGAAGTTATAATGAGTTATGTCCCTTGTAAATCCCATGTTTGTGTTGAGAATATTGGCTATTAAGCTTAAATTATGCTGGCCAACTAACTTCGCGGTGTTTGTGTGTGTTGAACCCATGACCTCGAGAAGTCGGGGAGAGAAGGCTCTAGTTAGACTAAGTTTTGAAGCGACTTTTTTGGGGTTGTGGATAGCTCATACTGTAGAGTCACGATCTCCCCGGCTAGGTGGAGTTGTTGTACCAGTAAGGTTGCAGGTTCGAACCCCCATCGATGCTGCAAAGTTTTTATTCTCTGTTGTCTTCTGTCACTTTCCTACTCACTTCATTTCTTGTTGTTATCAACATAAGTGCCTGCTCCACTCACTTTTCTGAATTGAAAATTCGCCCCTTGTAAATTATATGAGTTCTGCCCCTGTCAATTGAACTTGAACAAAGCACTTCTGTTTGATATCCTCCACAAATTATATGCTTCTCCTAGCTTAAGCCAAATTGAATCTATAACAGAAAGTACTTTTGGAATACAAGGACTGGAAACCAATCAATCAATCAATCAATCAATCAATCAATCAATCAATCAATCAATCAATCAATCCCATGACCAGCTGGTCGTCGGGGAGACTTGCGTGAAGCAGAAGTTACAGTCTTCCTCCAAGCCTGCCTGTTGCTAGCCCTATGCATACCTGCCTACTTGAAAATTTCAAATTCAGTAAGAAATACAAAATTCATCAGTAATTAATGGTCAAATTTCAGTAATGCTAAAGCAAAAAAAAAAAAAAAATAGATACACCCTTTTATATATGTAAAATAAACTTATCATGTTATATAGGCCTACTACTTAGGCTCGGCTGGGCATTGCCAATGACCCCTGCGATAATAATGTGTTTATAGATGACCTACTTTCAACACTGCACTGTGTCTACCGATGAGGGTCTACCAATGAGGGTAAAGTTTGCGTGTCGAGTCGATGATGTCACTCGTCGCCAGCCAACGAGGCATTGAGATTTTTTATTGTAGCATGCAGTAAATAATGAAAAAAAATTATTATTTTCTAATTTAACGTTGCGACCATTTGTATCAGTAATATTTCTTCTATTTCCGTAAGTCGTTAATTGTCCTTACACTTTAACAATTAAAAAAAAAACAAAAGCTTTTATATAGCGCAATATCCCCTTAACGTGCTCAAAGCTCTTTACAAAGGGTCCCTGACCATCAGCAACACTTAACAGGTAGATGGAGACATGATGCCTGTCAGGCGATATTACAATTTTATTTCCGACAGAGACAACACCGTTGGTGTTGGCCAAGCACTCATTTTACACCTGAGAGAATGTGAGTAAAATGCCTTTTCCAAAGACTCAACTATGCACTGTGCGAGGCTTGTTTGTTTGTTTGTTTGTTGCTTTAGGTCTCTTCCAACACAATTGAGGTTATATGAGAGACCGCTGAAACAAAAAAACAACAAATCTAACAAAAATAGTACAAATGTCAATCAAAATCATAACCTAAAGATATCATAAGCTAAATTATAAATAACCAAGAACAAACAGGCAGATGATTTACAGGAAAAAAAATATCCCCTGTCAAAAATACAATCACAAACCAAAGAAGCAGGATAGGCTAGTAAAGAGAAGAAGAAACGACATCACTATCGGATCATCACAGGTATATGATTCAAGGGTGATGCTCCCATCCAACCACCCGCTGTGCGAGGCTTGAATCCAGGACCTTCCAATCTGTGGATTTACGTTATGTAAAAAAAAAAAAGAAGCATACCTGCCTACTTGAAAATTTCAAATTCCGTAAGAAATACAAAATTCATCAGTAATTAATGGTCAAATTTCAGTAATACTAAAGCAAACAAAAATAATGATAGATACACCCTTTTATATTAGTAAAATTAACTTACCATGTTATTTCGAGGACAGCCTGATAAAATAATATTGGGGTTCTTTTCCTTACAAAAAGCTATCACACCATTGTCTTTTCCTAGCATTGAGATTTTTTATTGTAGCGTGCAGTAAATAATGAAAAAAAAAAAAATTTAATTTAACGTTGCAACCATTTGTATCAGTAATATTTCTTCTATTTCCGTAAGTCCGTAATTGTCCTTACACTTCCGTAACAATTACAGACGGTCCGTAATAATAGGCAGGTATGAAGAAGCTCAACTACATATTGTTTTTTTTTTTGAGTTTTTTAGAGTTTTTTAAGGGTTTTACGGCGCTTGCAACACATTAAGGTCATATCAGCACCAGTAAAAAACCAAGAAAATGGGATAGTAAAAAGTTCTAGAATTACAATTAAAGCACAAAAGAAAAGGTAAGACAAAGGGGAATTGGTTCAAATTGAGAACAGATGTAGATTCCAAGAGCACACAGTCAAAGTACTTAGTTTGAGATCACCTAAAAGTCTCATCCAGACACAAGCACAGGTCCCAACTAAGAGGAATACACTCAAATGTTTACCAATCATATAATATAATTATGTAAACTAAACATAATACAATGCATAACAGAGAGATGATTCACAAGGAGAAAAATATCATGTCCCAAAACTATAACTATACATTTGCCTGTTTCCCTCCCAGTCAAGGACTCCGACCAATGTCAGGACAAAACCAAGCAATCTCACCCCAAGACAAAGACAGAAAGCAATTGGAAAACAGATAAAGGGGGATAGAAGACACAGCATGTACCTCCCTGCCCACTATGGGAGGTCAGGATCCCCACCCAGAGCTACATATCATTACACAGCTTACTGGATAGATTGACGTGGACTTGTCTATCTCCTAACAAGGTCATCAAGGCCATGACAGTGTAGACAGGTTTGGGTTGAAAGGTCACGTATGGAGGTGAGGTATGATTCATCTGGAATCGTGCGAGAAGGGTCCTCTGGGTAAACTGGTGGGGGAAGTAGCTGAGGAATGCATTGTCGTTACTTAGCAGTCGGTAGTTGGGGATTGGAGCCTTGTCGTGGATGGCTAATAACATATTCTGGTGTTGGGATATGATCTGTTGGAGGAGAGGGGAAAAAAAGGCTGATAAATGGTCAAAGTAAAAAAAATTTTTTTTTTAAAAACATTGAGCTTTATATAGCGCAATATCCACTAAATGTACTCAAAGTGCTTTACAAGGGGTCCCTGGTCAACAGCAACATTTAACATGTAGGACGGGACATGACGTCTGTTAAGCAATATTACAATTTTTCGGACAAAGACAATGCAGTTAACGGCCAGGTACTCATTTTACACCTGAGCACAGTGAGAGAATGTGAGCAAAGAGCCTTTTCCAAGGACTCAACTATGTGCCGAGCGCAAGGCTCGAACCCAGGACCTTCCAATCCAAAAGCGAGTGTCATACCACTAGACCACATAGCCGCAAGTAAAGGGAGAATTATGAACTGTATTGAACATGGTCAATGAGTACTTAATTGCAGGTCTGAGAACCCAAATAGTTATGGACCCATTGTTGTAATGAGCAGGGATTTGAGCGTAACTCAGGTCATGAACGATCTCCAATGGAAACTATTACATGAAAGACATTCCATCAACAAACAAACTCCTCTTCTTCCACAAAGCACGAAACGGAAAACTCGAAATTCCAACTAGCCATTTGAAACGGAACAACAACAAAACAAGAAACTCAGCATTTAATTTTGAAATCCTCCGCTCAAGAACAAACCATCATCTTTACTCTTTCTTCCCCTCCACCATCTGACTTTGGAACTCTCTACCAACCAATTGTAAACAAGCCCTTTCGACTGATGACTTCAATAAATCGCTCCCTGCTTCCCTCTAAAACACCTGTTACTGAAAAGACAGTAAAACCCCATTGAGAGATACGCCACAAACAATTCGAACTGCTTCAAAATCCCACAGACAAGAACACGAAACTACAGAAATTCTTTCTTCATTAGAACTATCTCGGAGTGGAATGGGCTGGATGAACTGGTCATCATGGCACCACACCTAAACGATTTCAAGGCCCGACTGACATGGGCCCGCGCCCAATGAGGACGCCGCTGAAATACAACCAGATCATTGGTTTCTTCAGCGCCAACCATACAGATACAGAAAGCCATACAATCTTCAGCCTGAAGCTTTGAGCTTAATGGAAGAAGAATGAAAATAATAAGCTTAGTTGGTAGAGCACTAGCTTCACAAGCAAAGGGACCAAGATCGATCCCGGAAGCAGTGAAAATTTTTTCATAACCCCCCCCCCCCCGTCCACCCAGTAGTTATTGGGTAGCTGGGTCTGTCAGATCTGGTGGACAGTACTTTGCGATAGACTAGTATCCTATCGAAAGGGTAGCTAGCAATTGCTATTGTTCGGTTCATGCTATAGGAACAGGGTTAAACTCCGACTCCATGAGCTTATGGCTCTGTGGGAATATTTCTTTTTTTTCTTTTTTTTAAATGCAGACAAGACGGCAGAGCAATATTTGGCATGTCTTGTCTGAAGACAATGATGATGATGATGCAGATGATGATTTAGATGATGATGATGCTGATGATGATTTAGATGATGATGAATTCTATGATGATGATAATGATGATGATGATGATGATGAAGTAGATAATGATGATGATGATGATGATGATGATGAAGTAGATAATGATGATGATGATGATAATGTTAATGACATTAGTGATGATAACAGTAGAGCCATACCTTAACAACCATTGCAGCGTAAACAGTGTTGGCTCGCCATTCTTCATCTCTGCTCCATCGCACCAAAGGGTCTGCTTCACTATAAATGATAGACAGAAATCACATCACGAGTCACAGCAAAGTCTTTGTTTACTTACAACCTAACATTTCAGCTATGTGCTCTAGCGGTATGACACCACTCGCCTTCTGACCTAAAGGATCAACGTTTCTGTCCTGCTTTGTTTGTTGGTTTTGTTTTTAAGGGTTTTACGGCGCTTGCAACACATTCAGGTCATATCAGCGCCAGTAAAAAGGAAGAAAATGGGATAGTAAAAAGTTCTAGAATTACAATAAAACATCCAAGAAAAGGGAAGACAAAGGGAATTGGTTCAAATAGGAAACAGACGTAGATTCCAAAAGCACTCTATCAAAGTACTTAGTTTGAGATTACCTAAAAGTCTCATCCAGACACAAGCACAGGCCCCCGCTAAGAGGAACACACTCAAATGTTTTACAAATCATAATATATAATATAAAGAAGGCATAATACAGTGCATAACAGAGAGATGATTTACAATGAAAAAAATATCATCTCCCAAAACTAACTATACATTCGACTGTTTTCCTCTCAGCCAGGGCATCTGGCCAGGACCAGGACAAAACCAAGTAATCTCATTCCAAGACAAAGACAGAAAGCATGTTGGAAAACAGATATAAGGGGATAGAAGACACAGTGTGTACCTCCCTGCCCGCTATGGGAGGTCAGGATCCCCACCCAGTGTCCTTCTTTGAAGGGTCCATTGTTGAGTCCTTGAAAAAAGGATCTTTACTCACATTCTCTCACCTTACTCATGTGTAAAATGAGTGAGTACCTGTTCATAAACAGCATTGTCTGTGTCAGAAAAAAGTTTGTAATATCGCCTAACAGACAACATGTCTTGCCCGTTGTGTTAAGTGTTGCTGTTGGCTAGGGACCCCTTGTAAAGGGCTTTGAACACTTTTATTGGATATTGCACTAAAATAAATGTTTAAAAATTTTGGGGTTTTTTTTAAAGGCACTATTACAATTTTTAAATGGAGACAATTTCATTACTGACCCATTACCCATTTTATCACTGAGTATAGTGAGATAATTTGAGTTTAGACATTTTTTCAATGACTCCATTTTGCGAGCCCCATAGTTGAATATACTTACTCGTTATAAAACGGCTTCTTGGCTATTTCAGGGAAAAGAGATTTCAGCTTGTCAACCTGTCGTATTTCTTTCTCCAAAACCAACAAACCTTTTCCTTCTCCCTTAAATCAAAAAAAAAGAAAAAGAAAAAAAAAAGAAAAAAAGAAGAAGAAATTAAAGAAAGAAATGGAAGATGACATTTTAAAAATCATATGAAAATCCTTTCAACACACAGGGTGGTGAAGTGGCCAAGTGGTAATGGCATTGCACTATGACCTGGTTGGTCCTTTGAATACACTTTATAGTCACCTGGAACAACTACAAAAGACATCTAACTTCTACGTCATGACACAAGACCGAAGGGCTAGAGCTCAGGTGATCGCCGGTTCGGATAAGTAAGTAAGTAAGTAAGTAAGTCCTTTGTTTGAGCCCTGATACAGGCACTTTCGTTTTTTTTTGTTTTTTTTCTCTGGGCAAGATAATTAACCCCTTATTTGTTTAAGATAGGTTTGTGATTCCTGTTGATATCAGGGATGTTTGTGTGATGGATTTTCTATACCCATTCGTGGAGTGGATTGCAATGGCATCGAACGATGCTGTGTGGAAGAACAGCTATTTTTTAAAACATCATCATCATCATTCATCATCATCATCATCATCATCATCATCATCATCATCATCATCATCATCATCATCATCATCATCATCATCATCATCATCATCATCATCATCATCGTCGTCATCATCATCATCGTCATCATCATCATCATCATCATCATCATCATCATCATCATCATCATCATCATCATCATCATCATCATCATCATCAACGTCTTGACCCCTTTCGCTCAATTTGGAGCATTTCACTATGGATGACACCTGCCGCTATCTAGGTCTTTTTCTAGACAGTGAATCCCTCTCCCTAAAGATTTATGGAACTTTTCAAAATTATTTTAAAAAAAAAAGAAATACACTTAGTTACTCAATCCAAAAGAAAATATTTATGTACATAGTTTTAACCACCTACCACTACCATGCAAAGATTAAAAATAGTAGCTATAATGATATATATATCTTATTTGACTCAGAAAAATGTAAATATTGACAAGGTAAAAGTAACCCCAGTCAAATACTAAAATAGTCAGTGTTAGAGTTGAATGAGTTCAAGAAAGAAAAGCAATTCTTAATATTTTTATCTCAAATAACACGCAATGTGTAATATCCAATATGTGTGGCTGGCTGAGTACACCTGGAAAGATGCTCAAATTTCATAAATTGAGTTATGTATGCAGTCGTGTAGACCACATCTTTCTGATCATTTACCACTTTAAATTTTCTTTCTATATCTATTAGAACCCAAGTTATGAATTTTTTCTGAATAAAATTTGTTGCTATGGGAAACACTTTATCTTCGATTTTGGCTCATATCTCGAATCGAAGCTTGCCGCATCTTCCAGGGTTTTTCTCAGCCAGCCTCATAAATATATTGCTACTTATGTCTTAAAGACATTTAAGGAACACATGGTCCGTTTTAAAGAGCTATTATTGATATGATATGATATATGATATGATATATGATATGATATGATATGATATATGATATGATATGATATGATATGATATGATAGGTTAACTTCTTCTTCTTCCAGTGTCATCTCATGGGTTGAGGTCGACTTGAAATGACACGCCAATCTTCCCTGTTGACGGCTTGCTGACTGCATTCGGCTGCCGACAATCCTGTCCATGTCCTCGCATCATCTATCCAAGTTCTTGCTGGCCTGCCTCTTCCTCTTTTCCCCTCAACTCTACCCTCAAGAATGTCCTTAGTTTTCTTGTTTTTATTACTTTCATTAGGGTCGGTCTGATATCAAGGATGTCACAGACTTCTTGATTTGTTTTCTTTTCTTTCCAACTGATTTTTCCAAGGCGACGGAAAGTCTACATTTCAAAGGCCTCAATTCTTTTCTCTATTTGTTTGTTCAAGGTCCATGTTTCTGTCCCGTAGAGAAGTGCTGAGTGGACATAATATTTGAGTATTCTTATTCTCGTTTTCATCTGCGTTTGTTGGGAAGTTAAAATGTTATTCAGTTGGCTGAACCTCGACTTAGCTATAGCAATCCTGTTTTTCACTTCCAGCTCATTCTTTCCGTTGTTGGTCATTGTCTGTACAAGATATTTAAAAGAATCTACTTGTTCGATGTTTTGATTATTAATTTGGATTTTTGCAATTTTTTCAGGCTTCTTTGACATGACCATTACCTTCGTCTTTTGAACATTCATCTCTAGACCCTTTGCTGCACTGTTCAGGTTTACTTGATTTGCAAGGATCTGTAGATTTGTCTCGTTCGATGCCAACAATACTGTATCATCTGCATATCTCAGATTATTTATCCTCCTACCTCCAATAACAATACCTGGAATGTGCTCGGTTTTACGGAAGATAAACTCTGTGTACAAGTTAAATAGATATGGAGAGAGGATACATCCTTGACGAACTCCTCTTTTAAATGGCGGGAAAGGTGACAGATCGCCCTGAATCCTGATGGCTGCTTTTTGATGCCAATATAGATTTGTGATTAGCCGTATATTTTTGCCATCAATGCCTGCCTTTTCCAGACATGTCATTAATTCTCTATGCTGTACCCTATCAAATGCTTTTGCGTAATCAATAAAGCATGCATAGATTTCTTTTTGATGATCAAGGTATTTTTGTGTGATATTATTTAAACAGAAAATTGCTTCTCTTGTCCCATTATTTTTTCTAAAGCCAAACTGTACATCGCCAACTTCATTATCGATGGTAGACCTGATTCTTTCTAGGATGATCTTCAATAATAATTTAGTTACATGGGGCATCAGACTTATTGTGCGGAAATCACTGCAAGTTGTCACCTTTGGTTTTTTCGGTAGCGTGATGTAAACTGATTTGGCAAGTTCGTCTGGAATATAGCCTGTATTGTAAATACTATTAAAGAGATCTGTTAGTTTCACAATTGAGAATTCTTTCAAAATTTTTAGCATTTCTGTTACAATGCCATCTTCACCCTCAGGCTTGCCATCTTTCATATTTTTCAATGCACTTTCTATCTCACATGCGAGTATAGGTTAACAGTACAAAAAAAAAAAAAAGAAAGAAGAAAAAAAGAATACAGTTTTACCTTTTCATGGAATGAAATAAAATCAATGCGGACGCCAGTCTCACCAGTAAAGTAATTTTGGCCGTGAATGACATGGTACAGCAGGGCATCTGCATACACAGAGCTCTTCCTTGCCTAAGATGGAAAAGTAAGACGAGATTGAGTGACTGAGATAGCATGTATTATCTATCATGTCTTTGTAAGGACCACAGCGGTTCTCTCTGCATTTTTAATCTTTTAATTTTTACTGTTTATTATTATCATCATCATTATTACGTACTATTATTATCATTATTATTATTATTATTACCATTATTTTTATCATTAATATTCTTCTTCTTCTTCTTCTTCTTCTTCTTCTTCTTCTTCTTCTTCTTCTTCTTCTTCTTCTTCTTCTTCTTCTTCTTCTTCTTCTTCTTCTTCTTCTTCTTATTATTATTATTATTATTATTATTATTATTATTATTATTATTATTATTATCATTATTATCATCAAAAACTGGGAATTAATCCACAAATATTATGTGAAAACGGACATACCAAATTTTTGCTGAGGTAATTGCAACCATCAGCTGGTCCACCCAACCTCAAAGACGCATCAACAGCCTTCAGACCTTCAGAACAGGCATCGTAATAATTGAGAAAGCCTGTATTGCATTGTAAATAAAATAAAATAAGATTCTAATTATTCTCTTTATTCATTATGTGCATTAATTGTTTAAGCATAACAAAAAAAGAACAAAATACAAAACACTGAACGTTCCGGGCTCAAAACCCTGCTCCAGTCAATAACAAAAACAATAAAAACATGAATACATGATTTACAATCCGAACTATTATTGATTTTGTTATTGGCAGTAGAACTTGACATTTTTTTGGACTCCCCCGACCCCCACCCTTGTCCATCCAACAGTGATTGGGTAGTTAGGTCTATTCGATCTGGTGGAAAGTAATCTAAGATAGACTAGAGTACAATCCAAAGGGTATCAAGAAATTGCTACTGTCTCTTTCATGCTATAGAAATTGGGAATCAACTCTGGCTCCAGGGGCTTTACGGCTCTAAAGGACCAAGAAGAAGAAGAAGAAGAAGAAGAAGAAGAAGAAGAAGAAGAAGAAGAAGAAGAAGAAGAAGAAGAAGAAGAAGAAGAAGAAGAAGAAGAAGAAGAAGAAGACGTTATAGTCATATATTGTTAACATTTGACATTTGATTGGGTCCACAGCCAGGGGTACATACATAATTGATATACAAACAGAACAAACTGACTATAGGGATATAATTAGTATTTTCTCATTTTAAAAAAAATCCACTCCATCCTGCTGTTTTATCATTTCTCATAATACGAGGAGTTCGACTATTTTACTGATGACACAAAAATTAAAAAAAAAAAAAACAAAAAAAACATTGAGGAAAAATAAAAAGAAGAAAGAAGAAAAAGAAACAGAAAAGATAAAGAAAATCAGAACCTTGGACAGACATCTTGAGTTTATCAAAATCGTGGCAGTCTGGCTCATTCCACGTCTCAAAATTCCACTCACTCACCACAGGCAAACCATATTTTGCTGAAATGCAAGAAATAAAGTAAATCAACCAGTTAACAAATTTCAAAATTTAGCCAGAAAACTGCCGTATTCTGGAGAGGTTTCATGTTTGAGAGTGTTTGCCAAGACGAGGGTCTGGCTATTTGAAGAACAAGTTTTCTGTTCAAAATTTTTAATAGAAAGTTTTAAGAAAAATCTAACTTACTTACTTATCCGAACCAGCGACCACCTGAGCTCTAGCCCTTCGGTCTTGTGCCATGACGTAGAAGTTAGACGTCTTTTGTAGTTGTTCCAGGTGACTATAAAGTGTGTTACTGATGCTTGGATTTGGTGGGAGGAATGTGCATCTCAGATCTTCAAGAGGTTGACATTCAAGCAAGTGGTGTGTTACTGTTTCATTGGGGTGTTGACATAGGGGGCAGGAGGGGGATGTGTCTTTTGTAATTTTGCTTAAATGGTTGTTGAGCGGTATGTGTTGTGTTCTTAGTTGAAAGATGATGCTTTGCTGGTGTCTTCTGAGCTTATTTAGGCAATCAGTCTTTACAGGAGTGGTCATATGGGAAAACATACATCTACCCGTGGTGCTCATTGCCCAACTGTTCATCCATTCTTCTCTCTTATTTGTTTTGATTATTTGTTTCGCTGTGTCTAAGGATACTGGAAATGATGGTTGTAAAAGTGTTGATCCGAGTCTGGCTAGTCTGTCTGCATTGTCATTTCCTGGTATATTTGAATGTCCCGGTATCCACTGGAGAGATAAGTCTACTCTGTGTGTTGTAAGGAATTCATCTAGTTGAGATCTTAAACTATTGAACGTTGAGGAGAGTTTATCTAAATCGAGAGCTTGGAGAACCGATTTGGAGTCTGTGAAGATGACAGTGTTTTGAAGTTTTGAAGGGTTTAGCTGGAAAACAGAAGAGAGGTGTCGCAGTGAGGCTTCTATTGCAACTGCCTCTGCCTCGTAGTTTGAGCAGGAGCTTCCGCAAGAATTGTGGATTTTATCACAGGTTTTATCTGGGTATTCTACTACAAACCCATACCCAGCATTTTTAGTTCCTTTGTGGGCAGATCCATCTGTGTAAACATGTATCCAGTTGTCTGGGTATTCTTGTATTGTCTTCATTGCTAATGTTTGTATATCTGATTTGTTTCTATTTCTTGTTGTTTCTTCTACGAGGTTAGTCTTTATTTTTGGAAGTTTTAGTTCGGCGTATGGAGGTTTTTGACTGATTAAAAAAGATTTTTCTCTGTTTTCTGGGAGTCTGTGTCTTTCATTCAAGTTGTTAGCAATGTGTAGCAGGGATTTTTGTTTTAATCTTGTTCTTGGTTTAAGAAAAATCTAAAGACTCGTCTTTTCCAGAAATTTTTATCCTAGGCATTTTCTTGTTGTTGAGTAAATTATACGTTTTATTTTTTGATTCCATTTTGTTGAATGTCAATTTCATTTTGTAAAACTTGCATAGTTAGTGTTTGCAACTGTTGTGTGTGTCTGTTTGGCTCGGTACGAGTGTGTTTATGGTTTGATAAGTATATTGTAAAACGCTTTGAGGCTTTGGCGTTTAGTGCGATATAAGAACACTTTATTATTATTATCATTATTATTATAATTCATGCCTTTCCAGACTACGGCAGTTAAGTGCCCAACTTTAATACATTTAAAAAATCAATTGATGAATGGCTGGGGATTATAGGAGTGAGAGGGTGTAGTTGGGGATCCCAAATAACTCAGTTGGTAGAGCACTCGCTTCAAACACAATGGGACTGAGATTGATCCAGGGTGAATTCGAGATTTTTTTCGGAACTCCTAGTCTCTTCCTCAGCAGTGATTGGGTAGTTGGGTCTGTTAGAAAGTACTTTGCGTTAGAGCAGCATCCTCTCCAAAGGTACACCATTTCTTTGTTATCTACTGATAGTTCTATTTTTTTTTTTTGGAACACATAGTAAACATTTGACTGTATTCCTCTAAGTGGGATCATGTGCTGATGTCTGGATAGGACTTTTAGGTGATCTCAAACTAATTACATTGATGGTGTACTCTTGGAATCTACATCTGTTCCCTAGTTGAACCATTCCTCTTTGTCTTAGTTTGTATTGGCTGCTAATTCTAGAATTTTCCAACTATGACTATGACCTATAGGTGTTGCAAGCGCCATAAGACCCTAAAAACAAAACTTACTTACTTACTTACTTACTTATCCGAACCAGCGACCACCTGAGCTCTAGCCCTTCGGTCTTGTGCCATGACGTAGAAGTTAGACGTGTTTTGTAGTTGTTCCAGGTGACTATAAAGTGTGTTACTGATGCTTGGATTTGGTGGAGGGAGGAATGTGCATCTCAGGTCTTCAAGAGGTTGACATTCAACCATGTGATGTAAAAAAAAAAAAACAAAAAAAAAAAAACAACAACAACAAAAAAACATACAAACGTATCTCTTGGCTGTCTGGGTGACAAGATCTTTCCACCAATAGACTTGTGTTTTATTCTCAAGGTCATCAAACACCTTGGATGGGTTGCCCATCAGTTCAAAGCCTGGATTCAGGGAATTTATGGCCAGCAAGTCAATGAACTTGTCAAGGAGAGTGAAATTGTACTGAGGTCCATGCTGAGCGGAGACACTGCGAGTGAAAGAAGAATGGAATTTCTTATTTATTTAATGTAGATAACATAACATATGGTATGGGGCAAAATAGGATAAAATCCCTTGAATGCCCTTAATATTAATTGTAATGGCATAAATCTATTGATTAAAGATTACAATAATGATGCACGTGACAAAGATAGTATTTCAACTAAAATGTACTCAAGTATATGTGATGTACAAATATCTTTAACCGTGACATGCAAAGCACACACACACACATACACACATGCACACACACACACACACATGCATGCAGACACACACATACACCCATACATATAGAAGATAACCATAATAAATGCATAAATAACAGAATGAAATTAAATGGAGGCTTAATTAACAAAACTAGATTATGTGGATGCCACGCTGCAAGATTTGTCTGCAGTGACTAAAGCCACCATATCAGTGTAACAGTCACAATCACACAGCTTAGATGGACTCCCTTACAAGACAGACGGAAAAAACAATGACTAATTCTCACCCAAAAAAAAAAATTGAGCTTTATATAACGCAATATCCACTAAACATGCTCAAACCGCTTTACAAGGGGTCCCTGGCCAACAGCAACATTTAACATGTAGGATGGGACATGACACCTGTTAGGCGATATTACAATTTTTCGGACAACAACACAGATGTTAACGGCCAGGTACTCATTTTACACCTGAGTACGGTGAGAGAATGTTAGTAAAGAGCCTTTTCCAAGGACTCAACTATGTGCCGAGCACAAGGCTCGAACCCAGGACCTTCGGATCCGAAAGCGCGTGTCATACCACGAGACCACATAGCCGCAAACAACATGATAGCCATCAACCAAAACAACTATATATACGATGAAATTCATGTATTCAAATCAAAACCCACTTAAAAACACTAAAACACCAATCTACAAAATCAAACATCTTCAAATATCCATTTTCACCCTGTACTATTAAAGACTGGAAAGCTCTTCCCGAATCAAGTGAGAACACAACAGATTTAGACACCTTCGAGCAAAGATTATCAAAATTCTTCAACCTAAATATCAACAATGGCTGTCACATTCTACAACTCTCTCCACCATCGAATACAAATACTCAGAATTGAGTTGACGACTTCGAGTAATATACAGATTCAGATGTTTTGGGTTTCCCCTTTATAAACAATCCCGTGGCTATTCGGACTCAACTCCAATGGGTGTGCACCCATGTGAACAGCCAGTGTGTGTAAATGCTCCCTGGTGTGCACAAGCACAAGGGAACACAGTGCGGGCAGTGAGCAAAGAGTGTGACTGATGGACGCAGAAGAAGAGTTGAGAGAAAATTCTGTTTTGCCCATATCATTCTGACTCAGCAGCTGATAGATGACCCGACCCTAAATCAGACTTTAGAGGGATTGTTGTCTCTCATTCCTAATTTTATTTGGGCATCGTGCAAAGTTGTTGGAAAAGATTTTCCTTTCAACCAGTTACTTTGAATGACTTTTTTTTCCTTTGAAGGGTTTTAACTCATTCCTTTTTAATTTTTCATGGACTTCCAAATGATCTATGATTGTTTTTCTCGCCAAATATAGCGGGTTTTGACTTACCTGTTGATGATAGTATCTATATCATTATTATTTTCATTTGCATCAATTTTATGGCAATTGTCAAGGATTTAAATTACAATACATTGAAATAAAAAAAAAAAAAACAAGAAAAAAAAACCATCTATATCACCATATGAGACTAGGATATTCAGACTCGAGATTGTATAACTTTATGATTGCACATGCACATTGGAGTTTGAGTCGGAATAGCCACCGGAGATTATTCAGACTCAAGTCTGAATATCCGCAGCCGTTGTTAGATCGCAATATTGCTTTAGCTATCACAGCTCAAAGAAACAAATCTTTTTCAAAATTCTTTCCTGGAAAGCGAGGCTGGCTAACCTTTTCACTTTTACAAGATCCAACAGCCAGTGAACTCTGACTTGCTTAATACCATTGGATGGAACAGCTCCAATATAGGCAAGGTTGAGCTGCATGTCTTGGCTGAGGTCAAAGGTCGCAGCATCCTGATGGTCTTGAGGAGGACTAAAATAAATGTAAACAAAACCTGGTGATAATAACAATAATTGGTAATGATAATGATAATATAATAATAATAATAATAATAATAATAATAATAATAATAATAATAATAATAATAATAATAATAATAGATATAATAATAATAATAATAATAATAATTATTATTATTATTATTATTATTATTATTATTATTATTATTATTATTATTATTATAGTAAAAAAAAATGTAATACTAATGATGATGATGATGATGATGATGATGATGATGATGATG
>NC_088371.1:33467548-33495048 GCF_034508935.2 Berghia stephanieae | reverse complement strand
GTGTGCATAGATCCTGAGGCTAGGTGCCCGGTTTATCCTGTAAGTAGACACTCCAAAAAAGAAAAAATGACCTTTTTAGCTTTTAGTTGTAGCTTGCTGATTGCTGATTAGGCTCTCGAGGGATATTTCTTGTTGACATGTTAGGAGGTCAGTTCTGAAATGAAGCTACCCTGACATTCTTTGATGATGTCGCATTATCACTTCATTCGATAATTTTACTTGTGCTCAATGAAAATGTTGCTGCTTGATGAAGCTTGAAGAAAAATACAACAATAGGATTCCTATCAGGACTTAATTTCTCTTCGGTGCTTTAATTGTAATTCTAGAACTTTGTTCTATCCCATTTTCTTCCTTTTTACTGGCGCTGATGTAACCTCAATGTGTTGCAAGCGCCGTAAAACCCTTAAAAACAACAACAAACAATGAAGTGTATAAACTTTGAATTAAATGTTTTGTTGGTAGATAGGGAACCTGAATGGTCTGCATTGTCTGTTTTCGTTGATTAAATTGAAAGCTTTCATTTCATTTCCTGTTGTTATCTTTAATTCATCCTCCCGGAAATAAGAATTCACATGAATTCAGTCGTCGATTAGAGATGACAATCTCAAAGTTCAGGTTCTATCATTATCATTTTTGTTGTTTGTCAGATCTCATAAAATAATCATGTTTTTATTCACCGGAGCCTTTAAAAAGTAGTTTCTAACAAATTGTTATATATAACTTAAAATTCATTGAGATTTGAATCACCCACCCTTATATTTAATTGCAAGCAGCAAAAGACAATTGGTAATCAGACATGACTAACGGCTAGTGGCAATAGACAATTGGTAATTAGTCTTGACTTACGGCTAGTGGCAAAAGACAGTTGGTAATTAGACTCGACTTGCGGCTATCACCTCAAAACTCATTCCAGAAGATATCTTTTTCCAATTTTCAGTAGTGCGGGGCGGTCCTTGGCAAGCTTAAGGACCACGGTCCTACGGTCCTTGGGAAATGAAGACCGCAAGGACCGGTCTCTAGACCGGTCCGTTCATTCTTGAACCGTTAAAGACCGCTACACGATGAAAACCGTGGCCTACAGGAGTAAAACACACGGAGTAGTCACACTCATTTCAAATTGTAACCTAATTAGAGAAGAGGGGTGATGCCTTCTTTATTTGCTCACCGTACTTCATTGTTACTTCGATAATTTAATAAAATTTGAAATTTATCCCCATTAACGGAGATAATGGCATCGCCCAAGGCGTTGATCGAGTTGTTCGTGGCGTTGATACACACACGCAACTCCTACCTCCCCCCCCCCCCCCCCCCCCCCACACACACACACATTAGAGGGCAGCGAGCATTGAAGAGTAAGAGAGAGACGTGAAGTTATAATAAGAGGGGGTGGATGAGGTGATAAGAGGGGTCGATGGTGACTTTTCGCCAGATCTAACAAACTCAGCTACCCATTCATTGCTGAGTAGACAGGGATTCAGAAAAAAATCGACTGCACCCGGGATCGATCTCTGGCCCTTTGCGTATAAAGAGAGTGCTCTATCAACTGAGCTATCGGGGTCCCCAAATATTCTATTGGACCTTTTAAAAATACAGACCTTATAACTGGTTTTTTTGGACGGAAGAAACTAATGAAACTCATATTACTTGATTAGTTAAAACACCAAACGAAATTTTAATATTATTGTATTATTTTAAATGACAACAATGCGATAGAAAGGAGTGGCGACAAGAGATGGACAAAAGAAAACAAAAAATCAGACTTGCAACTTGCTAGGTTCGAACACACACACACACACACACACACACATCTTTAGTAGTCACATACATTTCAAACAATAACCCATTAGAGAAGAGGGGTCATGCCTTCATCATAGATCATTGTCATTGCGATCATTATGGTGTAGTAAATTTTGAAATTTACCCCGTATAATGGAATCGTCCAAGGCGTGCGCCTCCTGTTCCCCCCATCTCACACACGAAAGGGCGGTTTGCGGAGTGGAGGGAGGTGGTCGTCTGCCTCTATGGTCGTCTGTGTCGTTTAGTGTATGGCAAAGGGGGGTGGGTGCGATTAATTAAGTGGGATGGGTGGTGATTGGTGGAAGATAGGCAAAGGACCGAGGCAACGAATCGCTGGGGAAGTAGTATGGCGCGAGACCGTTGAAAGGTGATAAGAAGTGAGGACCGCCGGCGGTCTTCCTCTTTGGGACTGGACCACGGTTCACAGCTAAAAGACCGTGGGACCGGTCCTCGGTCCGGTCCTCAGCGCGGCACTAATTTTCAGTATTTTATATCATTTGTTTTTTGTTGTTTTTCAACAAGTAGTCAAGACATTAATCATTCTCTCACTTATTTATTTTTATATATTTTTTTTCACTTTAATCATGGACAGCCCGTCTGGCAAGCTGGTACAGATTGAGTATGCCTTAGCAGCAGTGGCCGCTGGGGCCCCTTCAGTTGGAATCAAAGGTACTTCATTCAATACAGTTTTATATTTATCTTTCTTGTGCTGGTTTGGAACAATTCAGTTTTAGTTGATTTTAAAAAGTAATGAATAGATAAAAGATGAGAAAGGAAAAGAAAAAGGAGGACAAGGGGGGAAAAAATGATGTTATACTGAGTAATACAAATTTCCAGCTTAAAAACCAGCTGCGTTTTAGTAGTTAGTTATAATCCCCTTCTGTTGTTGTTTTTTTGGGTTTTTTTCATCTCTACTGTTTGTTTTTTTTTTATCTCTACACTTTTTTTTTTTTATTTTAATGATTGTCTTTGCAACCTAATTTTTATTTTTATTCATTTTATAGATAATAATTTACCCTTTTTTTTTTAATGATATATTTTTTAATCTG
Organism: Berghia stephanieae; assembly: GCF_034508935.2. Lineage (NCBI taxonomy): Eukaryota > Metazoa > Mollusca > Gastropoda > Nudibranchia > Aeolidiidae > Berghia > Berghia stephanieae. Next base: position 33,492,202 of record NC_088371.1, on the reverse strand, counting down.
AAGATCTTAGTTGTCAGATTTTCTGGGAATTTTTTATTAATTAACCGATTTTTTTTTTTTTTTTTTTTTCTTATCTCTTATTTGACTTCACTTTTTTGCAGCAACCAACGGGGTTGTTTTGGCTACAGAGAAAAAGCAGAAGTCTATCCTGTATGATGAGCACAGCATTCACAAAATTGAGCCAGTCACCAGGGGGATTGGAATGGTCTACAGTGGAATGGGACCTGATTTTAGGTATCATATTGTTTTGTTTTTGATTTTTTGTTTTATCAGTGGCAAGCAGCATATATACATTTTTTCTACTGAATGAAACTTTATATATAACGCATGTGGGTGAAAGTTCACCAGAAGTGGTGGTATTTAAAATGTTAAAAAATTGAGCTTTTATATACCGTAATATCCACTAAACATGATCAAAGTGCTTTACAAGGGGTCCCTAGCCAACAACAACACTTAACAGAAGGACAGGACATGATGACTGTAAGGTGATATTACAATTTTATTTTTTTCAGGCATAGACAACACTGTTAACGGCCAGATACTCATTTTACACCTGAGTACGGTGAGAGAGTGTGAGTAAAGAGCCTTTTCCAAGGACTGAACTATGCGCTGAGCTAGGCTCGAACTGATGACCTTCTGGTCCGAAAGCGAGCGTCATACCACAAGACCACATAGCCGCATTTTGGTGATAATAATAATAATCAACTGCTGGCGTTTTTTAGTCTTATTGTCGGGTCATTTGAGTTTCAGGTGGCATTTAATTGTTTTGAATTTGAATCTTCTTTGGGACACACAGAACTGGCTTTGCTTGTCTGCCTTTCAGACAATTTGGTCCCTAAATAATAATACTGAAAACTTATATAGCGTTATAACTCCGAGACACCAGACTCTAAGCGCTTAAACTACAAATTACTTTGGCTGAAACATACTCATTCATACACACAAGCATACACACACACACACACACACAACACAACACACAACACAAACCAGATAGACCTATCTTGCTTCTCATACCATCAACTAAAGGAGAAACAGATATGTTTTAAGCGAACGTTTAAAAATAGACAAAGAATGCTCTGTGGTAAGGCATTCCAAACCAAGGGTCCGAAATGAGAAAAGGATCTCATTCCAGAATTTTTCCTGAATCGAAGGACAACTAGTTTGGTGGAATCACTGGCCGAACATAAAGGGCGGGATCCCTGTGAACTTTCATCCCCGATATAATGACATTTCATGCAGTAATGCCAAACTTACATTAACAAAAAAAGAAAAGAAGTATATTCTTCTTACACATTCTTGTTCATTGTACACTGAACGCATTTTGTTTTGGGTTGTACATAGTGTTTAACTTCTATTGTGTGTGTTTTTTATTTTTAATTACACACTTTTTGTTTTCTTTTTTGCTGTATTTTAACACTTCAATTTGTTTCATGACCCTGGAGTTCATGGGAGTTCACTAAAATATTATTTGACCTCATTAGATTTATGTGTCGATTCTGGAGGTCATTGTCGTATGTCTTCAGTATCAGTGCTGATGGTTTTCCTCGGATCCGCCGAAATCCACGATTTTCTGGCTTTGAGAGATTTGATGTGTGGTGGAACAAACTGGTGCAACTTCCCCACTATCCAGAAGATAGCTAGAGTAGTTTATCATCTCAATGGCTCTAACAGTGGGGGTTAGTGAAGTAAACATGTGGCGTAAAGAAAACCATTCATAATTTTCACTCTTTTTCCATTTTTGTCACCATCAGCACTGCAGTATGGAGTAGATTTAATCATTGATTATACCATTGATATTATGGTCTAGTTGCCAATCAGTTGGGTCCAGACAGCTCAGTTGGTAGAGCACTCGTGGCAAATGCAATAGGAATGTGATCGATCCTGGGTGCAGTGGAGATGTTCATTTTTGGCTCTTTACTCACATTCTCTCACTGTACTCAGGTGTAAAATGATTACCTGACCATTAACAGTTTTGTCTCTGAAAAAAATTATAACATCGCCTTTCATGTGTCATGTCTTGTCCTAAATGTTAAATGTTGCCATACCTGCCGAGTCTTACAAAATTTTTGTAATTTTATGAATTTTAGAAAAAATTCATGGCCAATTACTCTTTTATTTGGAAAATTACGAATTTTTAATTCTCCGTTTTACTTAAATAATGATGATAATAATAATTACTACCACTACTACTACTGATACTACTAATATCCTTGTCATATTACAAAAAATTGACATAAAAATTACAAAATTTGAAGTTTTCAATTTAGCAGGTCTGTGTTGCTGTTTTTACAGGGACCCCTTGTAAAGCGCTTTGAGCACGTTTAGTGGATTATTGTGCTACAATAAAAGCTCAATTAAATGAAATTAATTATTAAATTCATCTTTTCACGACTCTTCCTTGACAGAGTGTTGACCCGTCGAGCCCGTAAGCTTGCGTCCCAGTATAACCTGGCCTACCAGGAACAGATCCCCGTGGACCAGCTGGTCCAGAAGGTGGCCAATGTCATGCAGGAGTTTACACAGTCTGGGTAGGTTGGATTGCTGGTCCACTTTTTAAAAACTATATATAGTACACTCTGGTGGATACGTCAACGTTATTTAAGTCTATTTTTACCCAAGTCAGTTTTTTTTTCCTTGGTCCCTTCCCCTTCTTCCTATTTAACATTGGTATTAAAAAAAAAAAATGTTTTAAACTCCACATAAGTCCATGTCGCTTACGTCGATGTTCTCATCATTCATGACCACAATAAAATCACAAATAAACAAGTATTTCTGTTGGTTAAAAATACCCTCTCCTCTCGCCCCCTCCCCCCCTTTATTTTTACACAATCTGGACATTTTTACACATTTTATATTTTATCATTTGAGTACTTTTAGATTGTTTTTTACATTTTCTGTTGCAAAGCATGTCGTAGTCGATAACAGTAAGTTGATTCCGCTTTTTGATCTCAAATTCCACTTTTTATGTATTCTGATTCCTCTTTGGGGCTATTGGGGGTAGGAGCCTCTGATGATCACTACAGAGACCTCTACTTCTCTGGTCAATTCAACGCGACCACGCAATGTCAGCTAAAAGCGCAACATGAAGGGCCATACCTATTCAAATTGGCTTGCTTTGTTGGTTTCACTCAGGTTAAGTCGAATTTTTCCCCTGTTCCCTGGACATTGTCTTATCCGGAGTCTACTGTATTTAAAAATTAAACAGTTCAAAGTTTCTCGCTAAGGATCAGCTCCCAACCATTGATGCAGTAAAAACCAGTTAAACTGTAACTCTAGAGACTTTGTCATTTATTTCACAGTATTGTTGGTTGTTTGGTACATGCTAATTCCTGAGTTGTTTATTGTCATTGTTGCCTCCCTTGTGCCAGAAAATTAAAAAAGTATTTGCCCCATAATAATAATAATAATAGTAATACTGGTCAAATACCTTGACCAGTGCAATGCCATTTTCTGAGAAGACTATGAAATATAGTTAATTATTTCTTGAAAATGAAAGTTGATGTCAGATGATATATTTTTAAGGATTTTGGTGTGTTATTTGATCTTTTGAGGGAAAATTGTTCTATTTTTAGAGTCAGCTATAGCAACTACAATTTTCATCTCCTAAAAATTAGGCATTTTTTAATTTTCAAGTTGGCAGGTCTGCATAAAAGCATTTTGTGTCACAACCTCTCAGAGAAATTAGTTAATCTTCAGATGCACGTTTTTCATAGGCTCTGGTGTATTGTAGGTAACAGTTTCATCTGATTAATGAGGTGGTGAAATTGAATGGGATAGACAAGTTTTTGTTTTGTTGTTTTTTTTATGTGATTTGTTATGATATGCTTTTATTAACAGAGAAATGCATTTTGTTATTTCATTTATCAGCCGTTGTATTTATTATACTTTCTTTATGGTCAGCAACATTCAAGTTTCATATTTATTTTAATGAAATAAACATTTCTTTTGTTTCTGTTTCTGTGTATTTCAGAGGCGTTCGTCCCTTTGGCGTCTCTCTACTCATGGCTGGATGGAACCATGACGAAGACAAACCTTACCTCTATCAGTGTGATCCCTCTGTAAGTAAAAAATTGAGCTTTTATATAGCGCAATATCCACTAAATGTGTTCAAAGCGCTTTACTAGAGGTCCCAGGCCAACAGCAACTTTTAACATTTAGGATGGGACATGACGCCTGTCGGGCGATGTTACAATTTTTTTTTCGGACAGAGACAACGCTGTAAACGGCCAGGTACTCATTTGACACCTGTGTACAGTGAGAGAATGTGAGTAAGGAGTCTTTTCCGAGGACTCAACTATGCGCTGAGCAAGGCTCGAACCCAGGACCTTCCGATTGATCTGAAAGCGAGTGTTATACCACTAGACCACAAAGTCGCACATAGTATGGGCGGAATTCACACTGGTTTCTCTGTTCAAACGGTTATGCTTTTTACATCAGGGGGTTCAGTGACTGAGTGGTTAAGACATTGCTTACCTGTCTGCTTTTACGGTTTGTCCGGAGTTGTTACGTAAATTTGATGGCAATTACAGACTTGTGGAAAGCGGGTGGTTGGATGGGAACATCACCCTTGAATCATATACCTATGATGTTCGCATGGGTGTACGATCCGATTGTGATGTCGTTTCTTCTTCTCTTTACTAGCCTATCCTGCTTCTTTGGTTTGTGATTGTATTTTTGACAGGGGATATTTTTTTTTTCTGTAAATCTTCTGCCTGTTTGTTCTTGGTTATTTATAATTTAGCTTATGATATCTTTAGGTTATGATTTTGATTTACATTTGTACTATTTTTGTTAGATTGCTTGTTTTTTTGTTTCAGCGGTCTCTCATATAACCTCAATTGTGTTGGAAGAGACCTAAAGCAACAAACAGACAAACAAAAAGACTTGTGGAAATTAATGAATTATTACAGATATTGAATGCACAGCAATTTAGTTGCATTGTTAGAGAAAATAATTGTTACATTTTTTTTTTTCCTAAGTTACTGCAATTTTCAAGGTAAAAAAGTTCTCTTAAAATTTCCTTAAAGTTATAAAGGCTTCTGCTCAGTTGCAGACCCGTGATAACGGAGTCAATTGCTAACTCGTCAACAACAAAGTTTTTGTTACTTTTTTTTTTTTAACACAAGGAACAGAAAAAGCTCTAAATCTAGATTATATTGTATAATATTCCAAACATACTACTGGTGTTTTGGGACATGATGGTGTGTTAGGGTGCCCTGTTTTAGCTCTTTAAAAAGTTGGCTTCTATGTACCATGTTGGCTTGGGACCTCTTGTATAGCACTTTGAGCATGTTAAGTTAATATTGTGCTGTATAAATACTCAATGTTGTTTTGTTTTTTTCTATTCCAATTTTAGCCTGAATTTTTTTAAATTCTTTAAGGGGCAGTGTGGCTCAGTGGTACGGTCTTTGCTTCCTATCCGAAAGGTACCGAGTTCAATCACTCTTCACTGCGTTGAGTGGCCTTGAGCAAGTCACTTTGCAGCGCTGCTCTGCGGCTGACGCCTGGGTTATTCCAGTCTTCCCTTGGAATAGACCCTAAAGACAAATTGCCCCTTGGGGGTGAATAGAGGGAATTTTTGACATTTTATTTTATTATTTTTAAATGTTGATGACGAGATATAACGTTGAAATTTGTTCTTTTTCCATCTCTGTTTTCCAAAGGGAGCTCATTTTGCTTGGAAAGCCACAGCTATGGGCAGGAATCACATCAATGGGAAAACTTTCCTGGAAAAAAGGTAAGCTTGATCAGAATCAGTGCTGATGGTTCTCCTCGGATCCGCGGAAATCCGCGATTTTTGTGTCAGGGAAGGAATTTCCTCCTTTGAAAAAAGACATTTTTCTCAATCAAATTTTCTGGCTTTGAGAGGTTTGATGTGTGTTGGAACAAACTGGTGCAGCTTCCCCACTATCCAGAAGATAGCTAGAGTAGTTTATCATCTCAGTGGCTCTAAAAGTGGGGGTTGGTGAAGTAAACATGTGGCGTAAAGAAAACCATTCATAATTTTCCTTCTTTTTCCCTTTTTGTCACCATCAGCAATGCAGAATGATCAACACTGTGTTGTAAACAATTGGAAAGTAGTAAGGTAGTTCTTTCATGGGGTCATATCGACATCGGTGGCTGTCTGGTACAAGTTTGACTGTACCGTTTTCACCTCGGCAAGCTTTAAGAGGGATTTTATTTAGGCAGTTTTGTGTCAAGTTTGAGGGAAATTTGTTACTTGTTCAAATTCTTTATCTTAGACCGGTGCCTGTCTGCTCCTTAATTTCGTAATTTGATATTTTCAGGGAAATTGTTTTTCCCATCTGTACAGATGCTTAAACTATTCTACGTTTTGCCTTCTTTTTTTTTTTTCAGGTACAGCGACAATTTAGAACTAGAGGACGCCGTCCACACTGCCATTCTAACCCTAAAGGAGTCCTTTGAAGGGCAGATGACAGAGGATAACATTGAAATAGGCATTTGTGACGTCAACGGATTCAGACGACTTCCACCTTCAGACGTCAAAGATTACTTGGCCTCTGTATCTTAAATCTCATCATTCATTCATTCATTCATTTTTTTTTTTTTTTTATTTTTTTTTTTTATGACCTGCAGCCTTAATCGGACATTATGTTAGTGTGGACCAAACGTTTTGTGGGGTCGAGTCTCGCTCGGCTCATAGTTGAGTCCTTGGAAAAGGCTCTTTACTCACGTTCTCTCATCGTACTCAGCTGTCTAACAGGCGTCATGTCTCGTCCTACATGTTAGGTGTTGCTGTTTATTAGGGACCCTTTGTAAAGCACTTTGAGCACGTTTAGTGGATATTGCGATATATAAAAGCTCAATTCTTTTGTTTTTGGTGGATGTAATTAATTTAACGTCTTTGTTGACAAGTGAACTGCCTTAAACTTGAAAAAGACGCGTATTGAAAGATTTGGCCAGAAAACTTGTCTTTCAAGTATCCATCGATTTAAATGACCCTCATCTTGACAAAAACTACTCTAAAACATGGGACCTCATGCGGAAAATATTTAGCACCTCTTGTGCCGGCTAGTAAGATGTTCTTTAAATGTAACGAAATTAAACGATGCATGGATGTATTTGATGTAGAATATTAAATAGAGTAGTATTAAAATTTGATTTAAAATTCAGTTTCTTTTAGTTTTGTTGGCGTCTGGTTTCCACTGACAAAATGGACAAATTAAGGCGTGGGTTCATCATTTCTCTCTCTTGTTTTGACGTTTATTGAGAGCAATGATGAATGAACCAATTTATTTTTTTAAACATTTTTTTTTGTCTTAATGTTTGCTTGAAATGTACGAAAGAGAAGAGAATTGGTCAGTTATGATCTGCTGTGAACGAGTGAGGAGATGGTTTGTAAAGTCATGGTTTGTGCGGTTGTTTTATGTTTTATTCTCTCTCTCGGGTGGAGAATTTTATAGCGATATTTAAAATAAAATTTTTTTTAAAAACAATACGTGATTTGTTCTCCATGAGTTTTTGATTTGGGATTCTCTATTGATGTTGATAAATGATTCGGCACATTTCAACTTTAAATTTTCTGTAATCCTGAGTAAAAGGCGGGAATGTGTTTAATTAGAATATATATAACATTATGAATAATAATGTTTTGAGTTAAAGCCTTTTTCAGTCAAAGATAAACAAAATTGAACTCAAGACTGTCTTAAGGAATGAATAGTGCTTTTCAGTGAGGAAGAGAGTTGATGTGGTTAGGTATGATGTATTTATAATTTTTTCTAACATTGTGAAACGATTGTGCGTTTAATGTTACCATATTGAACAGCCATCTTAATAAAGAATTTGATTACGAAATAGCATTTGTATCAAATTTAATGCATGCTATGTTAATGTTTATCAAGTGTCTGCTCTTCTCTTTCGCCTTTGTTACACACCCATTGAGTCCCAAATGGCTGCCCTAAGGGAGTGGATGCGACCCTTATAGGGTTTTCTGACCTCCCATGTTGGCAGGGACATCACTGGGTGGGGATCCTGACCTCCCATAGTGGGCGGGGAGGTACATGCTGTGTCTTCTATCCCCCTCTATCCGTTTTCCAATTGTTTCCTGTCATTGTCTTGGAATGAGATCACTTAGTTTTGTCCGGACCCTGGCCGGAGTTCCTTGGCTAGGAGGGAAACAGTCGAATGTATAGTTAGAGTTTTGGGAGATGATATTTTTTTCCTTGTAAATCATCTCTCTGTTATGCATTGTATTATGTTTAGTTTACATATTAAATTATTTGATTTGTAAACATTTGAGTGTATTCCTCTTGGTTGGGACCTGTGCTTGTGTCTGGATGAGACTTTTAGGTGATCTCAAACTAAGTACTTTGATGGTGTGCTCTTGGAATCTACATCCGTTTCCTATTTGAACCAATTCCCCTTTGTCTCACCTTTTCTTTTGTGCTTTAATTGTAATTCTAGAACTTTTTACTATCCCATTTTCTTCTTTTTACTGGCGCTGATATGACCTTAATGTGTTGCAAGCGCCGTAAAACCCTTAAAAACAAAAAAAAGCAGGGACATCACTGACTGTGTCATCTATCCCCCTATGTTTTTCAATTTGCTTCTGTCTTTGTCTTGCAATGAGATTACTTTAGTCTGGGTGGGGTTCATGACCTCCCAAAGTTGGCAAGGAGGCATTCACTGTCTTTTTATCCCCTTTTATCTGTTTTTCAACTTGCTTTCTGTCTTTGTCTTGGGATGAGATTACTTAGTTTTGTCCTGGCCCTGACCAGACACCCTGGCTGAAAGGGAAACAGTCAAATGTATAGTTATAGTTTTGGGAGATATTTTTTCCCTTGTTATTTATCTCTCTGTTGTTGTTCTATCTTCCTCTTTCTAAATGCCCCTTTCACAATAACAATCTTATGTTGTTCTGGCAAACTGCCACAATCTGATACTTCCTTTAAATTTTTCCATCTTTCTCACACCAATTGAATACGTCACTCTGTATTCATCTTTCTTTCTAAAACATGTATTTAGTATTGCCAGATCCATCCTTGCAAATCTTACAACTTTACAATATCTTCTCCATTTGTGCTGCCATACCCGTACCTTCCTAACCATCTCTCCTCTCCGACTAGGTGGGGTTCCTGACCTCCCATAGTGGGCAGGGAGGTACTTACTGTGTCTTTATCCCTCTATATCTGTTCTCCAACTTACTTTCTGTCTTTGTCTTGGAATGAGATTGCTTGGATTTGTCCTGGCCCTGCCTGAGAGGGAAACAGTCAAATGTGTATAGTTAGTTTTAGGAGATGATATTTTTTTCCTTGTAAGTCATCTCTCTGTTATGCACTGTAATATGTTTTATGTATTATATATGATTTGTAAACATTTGAGTGTATCCCTCTTAGTGGGGGCCTGTGCTTTTGTCTGGATTAGACTTTTAGATGATCTCAAACTAAGTACTTTTATAGTGTGCTCTTGGAATCTACATCTCTTTCCTATTTGAACCAATTCCCCTTTGTCTTACCTTTTCTTGGGTGTTTTAATTGTAATTCTGTAACTTTTTACTATCCCATTTTCTTCCTTTTTGCTGGCGCTAATATGACTTTAATGTGTTGCAAGCGCCGTGAAACCCTTAAAAACAAAAACAATCTCCTCTTCGATAATGCTTTGGTGGAAACTAAAAGGAGGAAGAGCAAAGAGAAATATTTGCTACAACGGTTAAAGGGAGACCAGGAATTGATTTCCCAAAGGAATGGAAACTACTGATACAATCCGTGAAGTGGCCAAAGAAGTGTTAGGGGTCAGCTTGGGGGAAAAGGAAAAGTTGGAAAAGAAACATGGTGGTGGAATGAAGAGGTCCAAGAAGCAATAAAGAAAAAATAGGGAAGCAAGGAAGAACATGGGGACAAACTGGGATACTATGAATATGAAAGTAGATGAATAGAGGCAGGCAAAGAAAGAAGCAAAAAGACCTATTGCAAAAGCAAGTCCGAGGCATTCAAAGATATGTATGAGCATTTAGAAAGTAAAGAAGGCCAGAAAGATATTTTCAGAATAGCAAAGCAGAGGGACAAGAATAGGAGAGATATAGAATATTAAGATGAGCAAAGACGAGAATGGAAGAATATTGGGCGATTCGAGCAAGATGGAAAGCATACTTCGAACACCTCATGAATGACAGGAAGAGGAGAAGTGCTGTTATACAACCTGAAGAGAAGATAGTAGATGAGATGAGCAAGAACGAGGTGTGGGATGCAGTGTGCAAGATGAAAAGGGGGAAAGCAGTTGGACCAGACGAGATATCAGCAGAAGTCTAGAAATCACATGGGAGATGAAGGGTTAAATTTGCTGGTATGGTTATTCAACATCTTACAGAAAGAGAAAATTCCAGAAGAATGGACAAAAGTACATTGATTCCCATATACAAAAATAAAGGAGATGTTCAAGAATGTGGCAACTTTCGGGGCATCAAGTTAATTAGCCTTATAATGAAGATAAGGGAAAGAGTAATCGATAAGAGGATTAGTAAAGATGTAGACAAAAGTGAAATTTGGATTTGTCGCTGGTAAAAGTACAACGAATGCTATATTTGCTCTAAAAGTGATCGCAGAGAAGTATAGAGAAAAGCAAAGAGAATTACATTGCAAGTTCATTGACCTGGAGAAAGCATATGATTGGGTACCAAGAGAAGAAATGTATTGTCTTTGAGCAAAAGGGGTAACAGAGAAGAAATATACCAAAGTTATCCAAGATATGTACAAAGGAAACAAAACTGGTAAAGACTGTTGTTGGCCCAACTGATCCATTTAATGTAAGAGTTGGATTACACAAGAGATGTGCTCTCAACCCACTGCTGTTTGCAATAGTAATGGATGTTCTAACCATTCGGTGAGAGGCACCATAGAACATGATGTATGCGGATGGGATGACGTAGTACTTTTGAATGATACAAAAGCTGAGGTGGAAAAGGAACTGGAGGGTTGGCAAGGAGGGGATTAAGGGTAAGTATTTTTGCATCGGACAACAGAGATCCAACAGCAACATTTAAAATGTAGGACGAAACAGGACGCCTGTTGAGCGATATTACAATTTTTTTCCGACAACCAACAACAACAAAAACATAAAATGATATACATGACAAGGTGTAATGTATTTATGTTTTTCATTTTTTCCGTTGTTGCTGTTGTTTGTTGTTGGCTGAAACAAAGAAACAAGTGACATCGAGAGTTTATTAAGCAAATAATATGTCCTCATTATAATAAAATTACAATTTATTCAATCCTAATTAAATTCTCAAAAATGTGGAATAATAAATACGATTTTTTAAAAACAAAAACATTATTGTTCAAATCTAAATTCCACAATGTAAATTATATAAAAGCACACCCGTGTATCGGGGGCAGAAAGAGGTGATGGGTTGGCCACACCTTTCGGAAGGAGCCCCGTAACACAACTATCGAGCAAGCTCTGAAATGGAACCGCATTGATTAAAATGACCCTCATCTTGTTAAAAACTCTCAAACCTGGGACTTTTTGAAGTTCCTGGTGTTATTATTATTATTATTATTATTATTATTATTATTATTATTATTATTATTATTATTATTATTATTATTATATTTCATTACTTTGAAAGTTGAGGGCTATTTTAATCGATCGAATTTTGAAGGACGAGTTTTCGGGCCAAATTTTTTCCAAAAATGGTGTTTTTTTTTTTTTATTGTTTGGTTTGAGAATTCTCTAGAATTATTTAAATTTCTCCGCCCGCGATCATTCCAAGAATGCAAAATTTGTTCGCTTGTTGGTGTTGTCGTCATAGTAGTCATTGGGAGAGTAGATGGCGGTTCTCGAATTGACGCGACGAACTGACGGGTTTGATACACTGGTTGGTGACGTCATGTGTACGGTTTGTTGTAGTTGGGTGGAGGGGACGTTGGGGGAGGGGAGGAGAAGGGGGGGGGGGGGGGGGGGGGGGGGGGGTTGATAAGAGAAAAGGGATGAGATATAATATTACTGTTAATAATAAAATTAAATGATATTGAAAACGTAATTAACCGTAATTTCAAAGTAATAAAATAATTAATTAATTAATTAATAATAAAAATAATAATAATAATAATGAATAATATAATAATATAATAATAATTATTATATATTATTATTATTATTATTATTATTAATATAATATAATAATATAATATAATAATAATAATAATAATAATAATAATATATATATTATTATTATTATTATTATTATTATTATTATTATTATTATTTATTATTATTATTATTATTATATATATAATAGATAATAGTAATAATAATAATAATAGTATTAATAATAATAATAATAATAATAATAATAATAATAATAATAATAATAATAATAATAATAATATAATATAATAGTAATAATAATAATAATGATAATAGTAATAGTAATAATAATATAAAATAATAACTAGTTAAATTCCGAATTCTTGAAAAACCTGTATTAAAAAATTTGGTTAGAATACTCGTCCTTCACATATCGATCGATTTAAATGACCCTCACTTGGCAAAAACTCTCACACGTGGGACCTCGGGAAGTCCCAGGTTTTAGAGTTTTGCCAGGATGAGGATAGTTTACATCGATCGATATAATTTGAAGGACGAGTTTTCTGGCCAAATTTTTAAAATACAAGTTTTTCCACAGAGTATGTGAGTTAACTACTGGTAAACTGTGTGCCTCGATGGATCAGCGTCAAGATGTTTTGTCTTGTCACAAAAATCAAGCAATGTTAAGCGTGGTCAGTGATCTGATGGGTGACAGTGGTCGTGGACAAGTCTGGTTCCCACGTCCAGTCTTTGTGTCAGGCACTTAACACAAATATTCCACCACTCGAATCTCAGATGTGAGTGAATGCCTGGTTATAAACAGTGACAGTTCAAAAAGGACGCCTGTCGGGCAACTGGTACTGTATGAGATGGAAATATCGTTCCACATGACCTGTTGGGGGGATACATGATACATCGTGAAGCTCACTGAACATGGTAAGTTCCGTGGAAATGTGGCTATACCCCCCCCCCCCCCCCCCCCCCCTGATTTCAAACGGTGGTCGTTGTAATAATGGTAATGGTCGCATTGGTGTCACTTGGCTGTCTCGTCGTGTGACTTTCGGTTGACGGTAAACAGGTTCGATGCAACTGGTTGGGGTTCCTGACCTCCAATAGTGGGCAGGGATGTCACTTTCTGTCTTCTATTTCCCCTTATCTGTTTTCCAACTTGTTTTCTGTCTTTATGCGGCTATATGGTCTTGTGGTATGACACTCGCTTTCTGATCGGAAGGTTCTGGATTCGAGCCTCGCCTGGCGGATAGTTGAGTCCTTGGAAAAGGCCCTTTACTCACATTCTCTCACCGTACTCATGTGTAAAATTAGTACCTGGCCGTCAACAGCGTTGTCTCTGTCCGAAAAAAAAAATTAATATCGCCAAACAGGCGTCATGTCCCGTTCTAAATGTTAAATGTTGCTGTTGGCCAGGGACTCTTGGAAAGTGCTTTGAGCATGTTTAGTGGATATTGCGCTTTATAAAAGCTCAAGTTTTTAAAAGATTTTCTCGGAGCAATATATAATATTATCATTGTTCCATGTTATCGAGTCATTGGTCACATGGCAGAAGCTTCTAGTGATGCTCACACTACTATATTATGACGATCGACCCAACAGTAAATTCTTTACCGCACTCGTGCACCGTCGCCAACCCACCCTGAAGCTTCGTCACAACACGCCGTTCAATTAGATGCTTCTGCGGTTTCAGGTTCGTTCCCACAACGGGTACATATTGGACAGGTGGAAAGTCCCCACTGATGAAGTGATTTTTTAGGCAGGTTCCCGACCGAAGTCGTTTGCTCCTCTTGCTGGTGGAGAAGCCTGGCAACGAGGCGTTTATGTCCCCGCCCCCTCGAGGGATTGAATTCGTCCAAACCGACTTCCATCTGCGGCTCAAAATAACCTACATCATATAAAAAGGTTTTTTAAAATATACAACATCGCAATAGAGGGAAAGAAATTAACGCCACTCAATCTCTTTGTTCTTGTTTTTAGACAGCCGTTTATGGTGATTAGTTATCAAGAAATGATATCCATCAGACTATGAACGCTCAAAGTTATTCAAACTTGTGTCGGCACGTGAGCCTATATCCGGCTGGTGGATGTTGGAGTGTTTTATCTAAACGCATAGCATTAATACGTCGTTTTGTTCCGCTTGACCCATGGGTATGTTTACAACTTTCATAAGCAAAGCAACGTGTTTACATTTATTAAGAAATGTCCAATCGTTGGGCCCCAACAGATCATGTGATCAATGACTACGTTGAACGAAGACCTGAGAAAAGCTCGCTCCTATTCGTCAAAAGAATTAGAGAAGCTGTGGGGCGTCATAGTCTGTTGATTAGGATGCGAACGGCAATAACTCAAGTCACACACACACACACACACACACAATCTCACCTCGCACACGTGACCATACAGGCCACACAGATCATCAAACCCATATAACCAGTCCTATGCCTCCATGATATAGGTGGGGTTTCCTTTTTCCTCTCTCTGGAGATAATCACACACACACACACACACACACACACACAGAGAGAGAGAGAGAGAGAGAGAGAGAGAGAGAGAGAGAGAGAGAGAGAGAGAGACAGTATAACCAGTCCAATAGATCCCTGGAGTGAAGGTGAAATTCCCTTTTCTCCTCTCTCTGAAGATACACACACACACACACACACACACACACACACACACACACACACATACAGGGGCTCACCTCGCACACGTGACCGAACAGGCCACTGACAGAACCAAACAGAGCATCAAACCCAATATAACCAGTCCAATAGCTCCCTGGTGAAATTTCCTTTTTGCTCTCTCTGAAGATGAAATGGTCTTGTTCGGCTCTGAAACAAAACGTAAAAGTTCACTTTTTATATGCATAAATAAGCAAGTCCCAGGTTCGAACCCGCTCTAAGCAGCGCAAAGTTGAGCTCTTTATTGGACAAGGGTCTTTACTAGCTCACGTTCTCTAACGTACTCAGGTGTAAAATGAGTACATGGCAGTTAACAGTGTTCTCTGTTGAAAAATTTTAAAAAATCTAAGCTAAGTCATGTAATTATCGCATTACGTGCTTCATTTTTTTTTCGCCCCACATGTGTGTAGTTTCCTAACAGACAAGACGTGTTTTTGTTGTTGTGACATTTCTCTTCAATTTTTACCGATTTCAAGGATTTACACGTCTTATTCATTTTTTATTCAAGGACTTGTGTACAACATGTAAGATACCATTGTCATATTGCTTTCATTATTACATATTTTTTAATCGAAATAGGATTCAAAAGTCGTAACGTCACTTCCTTCCTAATGACGCATGGTAACTTAGCAACACTGGCTCTAAACTATCGGAACAATGGCGGACGCCCGTATGAAATATTTCTCCGGCGAACTCCGGGTATCCAGAGGAAAAAAAACCCATAAATTTGATCATTTTTGACTTTTACACATTCTGATCACAAGGCATATGAAAAGTTCGAGCCAGCATGAAAAACAAAAAGTAATGATTTTCTTTGTTTAGAACCAATATGGCCGCCGTTGCCAAGCGGCGTGACATCAGACTATTGAATCGTATTGTTTCGGAATTTTTTACAATGTTTCACCAAGACCCCGCCATTTTTACTCGTTCTCACAACCAATTTTTACAGTCGGCTGTCATTGGACTTTTAATCACCATGCGCTTTTATTGTTAACAAATTGAAAACACACACTCCTACCTCAAACGTGAACACCATTACAATCAACAAAAGATTGTCTGTAAACGCGGTGGTCGACGTAAACAACATGTTATTGAAACAACAGTCCCGCGACGTCTAGTGAACTGTCATCGTTCAACTCGACCACCACAGACGTTAACAAAAACATTGACAAATGACACAAGACCAAGTCATGGAAATCATAACATTTGTATTGGCCATATTAACGCACAGTCATCGAGAAACAAGACATTCGATATAATCGATTTCATAGATCAACACGATATCGATATTCTATATATAACTGAATCATGGTTGCGTCAGTTCGGTGATGAACCTATAATGAAAGAAATGACACCTCCCGGCTACAAGATGGAATCGTTCCCAAGAAATGGACGATCAGGAGGGGGGATCGCCATCATATACAAACACGCTCTTTCGTCTAAAATACAAAACAGGCCAATTTCGTCCAAAAGTTTTGAGTGTGTCCAAACCACATTGACCTCCCCTCAACTTTCATTTTTAATCACTTGTATCTACAGACCACCCCCAAGCAAAAATAACAAACTGAGACAGAATGATTTTCCCGAAGAATTTTATGATTTTTTATCAAAAGACACATCAAACCAGCGAAATCTTTTTATCGGCTATTTTAATATTCAGTTTGATGTTGATAAGAATAGTCTCGTTAAAATTATAAAAAACTACGCTGAAGGAACATGGCCTGACTCAGTTAGTGACCTCTCCAACTCAAAGATTGGGGCACATCTTGGACTGGTTCATCACTGATACACCCTCGCTTGTCGAATCAATTAAAAACATCAAAAAAGAAATTTCTGACCACAATCTGATTCTGGCAACTCTCCCATGCATCAAAGAGAAAGCAAAGAAAGTCAAGATAGTGTCAAGGGATACTATAAGAATAGACATTAACTCCTTGAAAAATAATCTGTCAGAAGAACTAGGAAGAATGGATATACCATCAGCACAGAAAAAGGACTACGTACTGCGCAACGTCATCGACAGGCATGCTCCAAAGACAACGAGAGTAATAAATTCCAGGAAATCGTCTCCGTGGTTTAACCAGAGTGAAAAAATTGCCAAAAGAGGAATGCGGAGGCATCGTGGAGAAAATCGGGCCTTGAGATTGATCAGTGATATATATATATATATATATATATATATATATATATATATATATATATATTATATATATATATATATCAAAAATAATAAATATATAAGCACCTGCAAAATAGCAAATAGAAACTACTATAACACGAAATTATCATCAGTGAAGGACAATAAGGAATTTTTCTCTGTTTTAAAGGAACTTTTATGGGAAGAAAAGGGCGTGGGTCTACCCACTAATATTCCGGTAGAAAAACAGCCGGATGCATTTGCAAATTTCTTTTCGGGAAAAATATCGAAAATTCGGAACAATTTGGACCTCTTGCAAAATGAAGATATAAATTTCCACCCTTTTTCGGGTTCACAGGGACTCTCCTGTTTTAAAGAAACAACTGAAGAAGAGATTTCTAAAATAATTTGTTCACCTCCCTCGAAGTCATGTGATTTAGATCCTTTACCAACTAATATTTTGAAATTATGTCTTCCTGAATTGTTACCTTGTATAAATCATATTATAAATCAGTCACTTATCTCAGGACAAGTCCCAGATAACTATAAACATGCAATTGTGAAGCCTCTCATAAAAAGCAAAACCTCGATGTAAATGACCTTAGTATCTATCGTCCCGTCTCAAATCTGCCATTTTTTTTTCTAAAAATCCTTGAAAAAAGTTGTACTCAGACGCCTTTCACAACATCTCCAAGAAAACAATCTATGGGAAAATGTTCAGTCAGCTTTAAAAAAATCTTGATTTCACCAGGGATTATCTTTGATCCCTTTGTTTGTGAAGCGAATGCTCTATCAACTGAGCTAATTAGAAAGAGAGAAGGAAAAAATGTAAATAAAACAGAACAACAACAACAAAATTAATAAATAAAAGTCATCCTGAATTATGGAGGAGAATAAATAGAATTTCTTATTTTGCAAAAACTAAAAAAAAGCCACGCAAAAAAAAAACAACAAAAAAAAACAACAAAAACAACCACGAAAAAACCCCAGGAAAAAAAAGAACAAATTAAAAAAAAACAGAACAACCCTTCCCCCCCCCCCATCTCTTGTTCATCTACTCTCTTAGTTCTACACTCATTAATTAATACAACAGAACTCACCAGCCTCGCCGAAAGCAAAGACTCCGATCCATTTCCCACGAGCGTCTTTTCTTGTTGCCTTCACGGGTTTAATCTTGGACATCGTAGGTGAAGGTGAAGACGGAGAAGACGACTTGCCATTCTGTTCCTTCATTTTCCTACTACTACTATCAACGAGGCCACCGCGGACGTCGCCGTCCCCGAGCTGTTGTTTGAAACCGCCACTACGTTCCTTAGACGACGGGTTCGTCTTCATACTACGGAAAATAGGCTTAGGATTATTAATCATCTCTGATCGCAATGAAGTAAATGCTTTGTTTTTCATCCTCGAATCGGAGTCACCATTGTTGATTTTTTCTGCAGTGCGGTGATTTTCTATCTGTTTTTGTTTTTCGGGATTAGCCGAAGCTTTTTTAGAAGATCGGTGTTTCTGCATCTGTTGACGCTTTGTCGAATCTTTCATGATCAAATCCCCTCCGTTTTTGTATTCTGAAGGGACGATCTCGTTCTGGATCTTCTCAGTCTTCCTCCGATTCCGTCGTCGTAAAATATGATAGACCATAATATCGTCCTTGGAATTTAGTTTCGTATCTTTTGATTGATTTAATCTTCCGTCTTTCGTTATTCTGTCATAACCGACTTTGATCTGATCATCGTCGTTGCTGTTACTTTCGGCTGCAGCAGTCAACTTAACATTTTTATTGTGATTATTGTTATCTTGTCCAATTTTATGGTTTGTTTTCAAAAGATGTTCTTGTGTTGACATTGTTCTTTTTGGCGTTACTTTAGTTCTCATCAAATGTGGAGACTCCATAATTATCGGTAAATAGCCAGACTTTATGTCTAGAGTTTCGTCTTCCATTCTGGGTTCATTGTCAACTTGTTTTGTGATAGAATAAAGTGGGATATTTCCGGGTTTCTCCGTCTCTCTACTGGAAAGATTCTCGTCAATGTCGAGGTTGTCTTTCTCGTGTTCAAAACTCACGGCATTTTCGTCTTGTTGCTGACTTTCCTTGACGACATTTTCTATCAACTCTCCATTATTGGAAATTTGAAATTCGTCAATGAGGTCTGACAATATTTTATCATCTTCAAACTCTTTCTTCTGGGAATCGCCAAGACTGTCGTTCTTAACAGTTGATGATGGTATTCCAGTCAGACTATTTCTATTGTTCTGAATGTCGTTTTCCAGTTTTGCAACTGGATTAAGATCAGCCATAAAGTCACCTACCTTTTCGACAATTTTTTCACTGGCGACCTGAGCGTCCAGTGACTCGTTGTTAAGCTGCGAACTTGATATTATGTCTTTTCTTCGGGATTCCAAATCCGTTTGTTCAGTCTGATCCTGATGAGTTTCTTCAACATTTTCCGGGCTGTTCAGCGTCAAACGTTTCATCTCTTCTGGCAAATGGGCATCGAGTCCGTCAGAATCAGAGGAATGCAGATATTGCTGCTTTCGCTGTTCGTTTCGTGGAGGCTGAAGATGAAGAAGAAGATTCTTGTGATGTTCTCGGGGTTGTTGTTGTCCTAGACGATCATCCGTTTCATGACTTAATTTCTCATCAATCATCAGAGGCGGGGTTTTCCCATTGTCATCATATGGATGTGGATGTGGATATGGGTTGGATTGACGACTCTTCCAGGAGGGAGAGACAAGGCGATCAATAAGGCTGAAAAGAGGATTGGTCTTATGACGTTTCCCTGAGGTGTCGTATTTCGAACGGATTGGCGGAATATTCAGCTCCATTTCCATCTCTAACATAACATCACTCATGGCGTCGTCGTTGTCATCTTTTCCATCTTTGCCGTTGTCCTCAACAATGTCAGGGTTTCCCCCCAATGAAAACCCTTTCCTTTTTGACATGTTCAATTCGGTTGAGAGCCACGTCGGGAGATCCATTTTTGCAAGTTGTTCTTTGAGAAATCCAATATTTTCTGTGGGGAAAGTTAAATTTACAAACAAAAATATTACTCTTAAATTTAACCAAATTGATTTCTAAGTTGTTTTCTTTTTCTAGTGTATTTGAAGTTTTTAAAACGTTTAATAATAATAATAATAATAATAATAATAATAATAATAATAATAATAATAATAATAATAATAATGATAATAATAATAATAATAATAATAATAATAATAATAATAATGATAATGACATTATATAGCTCCTAGAACCAATTAAGAATTGCTCACTGGGGCTTTACATCAACACCATCATGTATCATACAAAAATATAGAACTGACATGTTTAAAACAATAAAAATACGATGATAAAATAGTTTATTATAATAAAATACGTACTAAGAGTCCAAATTATATGCCCTACAGAAAAGCAGAATGATAATAAAAGACGAAAACGAGGACGACCAACGACGGCATGGAAAGTAACTGTCGAAAAAGACCTTAAAACTGGGGAGATGACATGGTACGACGCATGCGTGACAGTACGGGACAGGGAGAAATGGCGAATCGGGATGACCCGATGTATCAAAGACACGAGAGGAACTAAGGTCTAAGGTAAGGTAGTCCAGATAATGAACTCTGCTATTTATGTCCATCATAGAGTTATTCTTCTTTTTCTTCAAGTACCAAGTCTGTGCCAGACATCGGTGATGTTTTTGTTTGTTTTTAAGGGTTTTACGGCGCTTGCAACACATTTAGGTTATATCAGCGCCAGTAAAAAGGAAGAAAATGGGATAGTAAAAAGTTCTAGAATTACAATTAAAGCACCCAAGAAAAAGTAAGACAAAGGGGAAATGAGAACAGATAGGGATCAGATGTAGATTCCAAAAGCATACCACCAATGTACTTAATTTGAAATCACCTACAAGTCTCATCCAGACACAAGCACAAAATCCAACAAAGAGGAACACACTCAAATGCTTACATTATACATTCAAAATAAAAATAATAATACATAACAGAGAGATGATTTACAAGGAAAAAAATATCATCTCCCAAAACAATAACTATGCATTTGACTGTTTCCCTCCCAGCTAGGATTCCGGCCAGGGCCAGGACAAAACCAAGTAATCTCATCCCGAGACAAAGACAGAAAGCATGTTGGAAAACAGATATAAGGGGATAGAAGACACAGTATGTGCTTCCCTGCCCACTATGGGAGGCCAGGAACCCCACCCAGGACATCGGTGATCGTGGTACGCCATTCATCTATCTGATCAGATAACCTCAGAAAACTAATATTACTCTTCTCTTTCTTTGTCACCCAGCTGTTCAAACTATTCAAGTATGTTTTTCTTGGCCTACCTTTACTCTTTTTACCTTCTATCTTTCCTGTGAAAGAAAGATGTTCAATACATTCAAGTCGATTTAGGTGACCTAAAAATTGCATTTGTCTTTTTCTTATTGTACGAATTAATAACCTTTTAGTTTCAGCTTGCTCTAATACTTCTTCATTAGTTTTCTTCTCTCATGGAGTTAAATTTGGATTAATACGCCCCAAATAAAAGAATTAATGTCGTACATGTCTGATGCCTCCATTTTTTGGGGAGACCTTCCATAAGCTACTACATCCCAAGTCGTCTTCCGATGTTCTAGAGGGGGTTTGGGAGGGGGGGGGGGGGCTTTTTTTAAAGTCTTCCCCCTCCCAAACCCCCTGCTAGAACAAGAATATTGGGATGTAGTAGCTTATGGAAGGTCTCCCCTAGAACATAATAAAAAAAGTTCCCCCCCCCCCCCCTCTTCCCAAACCCCCTACTAGAAGAAGAATACTGGGGATGTAGGAGCTTTCGGAAGGCCTCCCATTAGAAAAAATAAAACATCTATACAACTAGTACCTTTAACTAACCCTAGTAAGAAAAAAAAACAAACACCCTAGTACCTTTATTAAGACCTACTACTAACCCTAATTTTTTTTTTAATCCTCCAACCTCAAGCTGGCCCTAATAGAAAAAAAAACACTCTAAGACTGCTTCGCACTACTTTTCAATAAAACGACAGCATTGCATAGGAGAATCAAAGGGAGACCCACACTAGAACTTCTAGTAGGGGGTTTGGGAGGGGGGAGACTTTTTTAAAAAAAATTTTCCCCCTCCCAAACCCCCTACTAGAACAAGAATACTTGGGATGTCGTAGCTTATGGAAGGTCTCCCGAATCAAAACAATGGTCATGTCAGGACATTTTATAAACGGTCATCAATCTATCAAGATTTGTTCTAGAGTTTTTAAAATGCTACAACTACTATATCTAAGGCTAGTAAAACACTTAGAATAGTGAAAAGAAATTTCAAGAATCTGAAAACAAAACACATGACTACCATCTACAAGACTATGGTTAGATCAAAGCTGGAATATGCTAACTGCATATGGTATCCGAAGTTTGAGGGAGACAAAGACTGTTTGGAAAGAGTGCAAAGGAGAGCAACAAAACTTATCACACACCTTAAAGACAAAACCTACTGTGAGAGATTGAAAGAATTAAATCTCCCGACCTTAGATTACAGGAGAAGAAGGGGAGATATGATCCAAACATATAAAATAGTAAAGGGAATAGACAGGGTAGAGGCAGGATTTCTTAAACCAAACAAGAACATTCAGACACGAGGAAACAGCAAGAAACTGGAAAAAGAACGCTTTAAAACAAATGAAAGAAGGAACTTTTTTCATCTAGAATTGTAAATAACTAGAATAAACTGCAAGAAACCACAGTATCAGCAAAAAATTTGAATAAATTCAAAGCAGAGTTGGAGATAAGCAACACCCTAGGAAACAAGTTCAATTATAAAAATTGGTCCAATCATTAATAGATGAGGAGGAGCGAAGGAGACTACACCAAGTCTTAAAGCTCTATACAGAGGTATCCATGTATCCAGGTATATATTGACAAATTGAATAAATAAACGCCTGACAAAAGATCCACGGTGAAAATACTAATTGAAAGAAATGCTAGACCGAGGAGCTTTCGGAATTTCTTCTTGCACATCTTAAAAGAAAGCGCAAAAAAAAAATAATTTAAAATTTAATAATAAAAAAATAGAAATGTTGACACTGACCGTTATGATGAATTTTCCCAGGCACTATCCGACGCAAGAAGTCATTGACCCAACCCCAGATTGAAAAGGACAACGGAACAAGCACAGCATGGCGTCCACCAATAATATTATTATCATTATCTCGATACCTCTTCGGGAAAGTTCGTCCATTTCCGGTGATTTCCCAGGGAAATCTAGGAGTCAAGTTTGGATTCGGCGACTTGAATATTCCATCAAAAACGATTTTATTATTTTCTGAGTCTGAACCGCTTTTATTTTTAAGTTTAGATTTAGGATTAGATTTAACGTTGGAGTTCCAAACATCGATATTAAGATTAGATAAATCTGCTCTAATTACTGTCAGAAAATATCCTAGATAAACAAAGAGTAAGACGGAATTCATAATGTATTAGCGTTGATATTTTTATAAAATTAGAGATTTTGCTATCAATACTTAGATAGTTATTAATATTAATGGATTATCACTCGGCTGGGGCTAGTCATTCTCATTCCATTGCAGACATTCACTTGCATTCTCACACAATTAATTGGGTCAAATGGTGTGCACTACGTCATCGTGTGTAATCGACTTTGATCCAAAAACTAGGGCGATGGAATTCATTTTGGTGTTGAGATTAAGTAATTCTAAAAATAGAAACTTTAAAAAAGAATTGAAAATAATAAAAATCCCCTTTATGTTAGAATTATCGTAAACTCGACTTTATTCATCATCATCATCATCATCATCATCATCATCATCATCATCATCCTTGCCTTTTTCACCATGGGTCAGGGTATAGGCCACAGACAAACAGTTTCCATCCTTCTCTATCCTGAGCTAACCTTTTTTTTTTTATCTCATTCCAGGTCTTACCACTTCTCTGTATATCACCTTCTTTAATTCTTCTCCATGTTCCTCGTGGCCTTCCCCTTGATCTTCTGCCCTGAGGGTTCCAGTCCAATACTGTCTTTGTTATAGTTGAGTCATTCTTTCTAAGCGTGTGTCCAATCCAACTCCATCGTCTTCTTCCTATTTCCTCTCCCACTGGTTTCTGCTGTGTTCTTTTCCATACTTCTTCATTTTTTATTCTATCCATCCATTTTATTCTGAGTAGCTTATTATTATGTATTATTATTCTCTTTTTATTATAAGTTGTGCAAGACCCGTGCGGCACTACAAATAAATCTTCTTCCGTTTTCATCCCTCAACAACCAAGACCAGACTTGAGTTTGTTTATTCATTATCCATACTTCTTTTATCTTCTTTTATTACCATCGTCATGAATAATCATCAGCCATCAACACTTTATTTATCCCATAGGGGAAATTTATCTTTAGGGTCAATTCCAAGGGAAGACTGGAACAACTCAGGCGTCAGCCGCAGTGCAGCGCTGCAAATTGAGCTAGGTAGAGAGGTGACTTGCTCAATGTCACTCAGCGCAGAGGCGAGTAATCGAACTCGGTATCTTTCGGGGTACGAAGCAAAGACCGTACCGCTGAGCCACGCTATCCCCCATCAATGTGTAGGCATATTTGGACCGGCGTGTAGGATTCAGGTCAACATCAGATCGCAATTGGATTCAGTAGTCTGATGTCACGCCGCCCGGCAACGGCGGCCATCTTGGTTCTAAACAAAGAAAATCATTACTTTTTATTCTTCATGCTGGCTAGAACTTTTCATATGCCTTGTGATCAGAATGTGTAA
>NC_088371.1:33445048-33465048 GCF_034508935.2 Berghia stephanieae | reverse complement strand
CCATTTCGCAGTCTTCAATCTGTCCGCCGCCATCTTCCTTTGTTAACGAGATGGACCAAGTAACAATTAATTCATGATGATAAATAGACTCTTTTCCATTAAGAAGGTGGATGACTCGAGAATTCGGTCTGTTGTTGTTGTTGTTGTTGTTGTTACAAGCCAGTTAAGAGCTTCGCGCATGCGCACTCATCATTGTGCTTACACAAGATAAATACGCTCTCGTACACGTTCTTATCTCTACAAATTCTATGGGCTTTTATACAAGTTAGATTCTATAATCGACCAATTAATTAATGCCCGAGTAAAAATGTCAAGAAGGTACTTTCATTAGTGACAGAAGTAGATGTCAAAGATGGATACACAATAGATTTGATGAGGAGGATGAACTTATTCCACGAGATTAAAAAAAAAAAGTACATAAAGGTAGATACCCTTTTGTACTTTACTCTGGGTAGACGCGCACTTTTTCGCAGGTCTGACAACTCGATTCATCATGGGGCTCATTGTCGATTCTGGCAGAAAGTACTTTGCGATAGACTAGCGTCCTATCCAAAGGGTAGCAATCAATTGCTATTGTCCGTTTCACGCTATAGGGCCTGAAAGGCTACTAGAGAGTATTTTCATTACAATAATGGAAATATCAACAACAACAACAAAAAGACGCAAAATATTGTCCATTACAACAATGTTAAACTAGGCCCATAATTGCGTTCGGGTGTCAGACCTGCATATATGTACACATAGGTCTGGGGAGATTCTTATCAAATACTTGACCCGAGAAAAGGCCATTCGACCTGACAAGTAGTTACCCTGATTGGCCTCTTTCTGACTCAGGTGCTAGGGACGTTTTTCTTTGATGTCAAGAGACTGGAAAAGTATATAATGGGTGAGAGGGTTAATTATCGCAGACTAATTTTGGAAAGTTAATGGTGGGTGGGTGGGTAAGTAGATTTGATGAGGTTGTGACTTGAATTGGTGATGAAATTAGTGGTTGTGGTGGTGAGAGTGGTGGTGGTGGTGGTGGTGGTTGTGGTGGTGGTGGTGGTGGTGGTGGTGGTGGCGGGTGGTGGTTTGGTGGTGCGGGTGGTAGTGATGATGGTGGTGGTGGTGATGGTGGTTGGTGGTAGTAGTAGTAGGAGGAGTAGTGTGGAGTGATTGGTGAGGGTGGTGGTTATGTGGTGGTGTGGTAGTAGAGTAGTAATAGTAGTGTAGTAGTAGTAAATAGTTGGGGGGAGTGAGTAGTGTAGTATAGTGTGAGTAGTGAGTGAGTAGTAGTAGTAGGTAGTAGTGGTGGTAGGAGTGTGTGTGGTAGTGTAGTAGTAGTAGTTAGTATAGTTATATATATATGAATTCATTGGGTACATCATAACATCATCATCATCATCATCATCATCATCATCATCACCATCATCATCATCATCATCATCATCATCATCATCATCATCATCATCATCATTCATCTTCTTCATGATCATCATCATGATCATCATTATCATCATCATCATCATCATCATCATCATCATCATCATCACGACCATCATCATCATTAGACTAGCATTCTATCTGAATGATAATAAGCAGTTGCTATTGTCCCTCTCTTGCCAGATAGCTCAGTTGGTAGAGCACTCACTTCACACGCAAAGGAACCGTGATCGATCTCAGGTGCAGTCGCGATTTTTCTGGACTCCCTGTCCACCCAACAGTGATTGGGTAGCTGGATCTGTTAGAGCTCGCAGAAAGTACTTTGCGATATATTAGCGTCCTATCCACAGGGTAGCAAGCATTCCTATTGTCCGTTTAACGCAATAGAGACCGGGATAAATTCCGCTCCATTGGCCTCTTGGCTTTGAAGGACTTTTTTCGACTTTATTGTCCCTTTCATGCTATAGAAATCGGGATAAACCAACGCCTTCTACAACAACATTGACTACTACTACTACTACTACTACTACTACTACTACTACTACTACTACTACTACTACTACTACTACTACTACTACTAATCATCATCTTCATCATCATTTTCATCATC
Organism: Berghia stephanieae; assembly: GCF_034508935.2. NCBI lineage: Eukaryota > Metazoa > Mollusca > Gastropoda > Nudibranchia > Aeolidiidae > Berghia > Berghia stephanieae. The sequence continues at coordinate 33,463,016 of NC_088371.1, read as the reverse complement.
ATCATCATTTTCATCTTCATCGCTATTGCTATTATTGCCATCATTATTACTATATCTTATAATCATCATCATCATCATCATCATCATCATCATCATCATCATCGTTATTATCATCATCGCCATTGTTATTATTATTAGACAATAAGCTGAGCGCCAGGTAAACATTTCATGTCGATATCTTCCCAGACTTGGGTTTCGTTTATCCTTGATGTAATGTTCTGAGTTCTTTGTATCCCAAAGAAGGGGCAGGTCACTCACAAATTCAACTTTCTTTTCGTAGTCGTCCATCTTGACCAGACGGGGTACAAAAAAAAAACAAACTAATAATGCTACAAACGGCGACATGCTAGTTTTTTTGTTACGGCTGTGTTGTGTAGTCTATGGAAGGGGCTTCTATAGATAGTTCGAAGATGACGTCAATCAGGTCTTTGTTATTGTTTTTTGCCATCCGCGTTTATGAGTAATGCTCACTGAACTGTATTAACCCGACTATAAACGTTCATGTGTGTATCCATGAACGTTTATAGTCGGGTTAATACAGTTCAGTGAGCATTACTCATAAACGCGGATGGCAAAAAACAATAACAAACACCTGCGTGACGTCATCTTCGAACTATCAATAACTTGACGATGGCTACGCGAGAACCCACGACCTCAAGAAGTCGGGAGAGGGGCTCAAGAAAGACACTAGATTGAGACCCCTTTTTAATTGTTTGGAATGGTGGTTGGCGGCGACTGCATAGCATCCCTCCCACGACCAGGCGGAGTTATCGTATCAGTAAGATCGTAGGTTCGAGCCCCCATAGCCGCGAAGAAAAAAAAAAAGATTAAAGTAAATTATGAAAACTTTACCAGATACTAAAATAAAGATAATGTCGAGACAAAACACTTTGGATCGAGCTCCATGCGTGTGCAATGTCAGGTCGGTAAACATAGTACCTACTTGAGTATCGATGACTTATGTGTACCTTAGACATTTATAGTCTGTCAGGGAGAATTCAATGATATTATGTAATCACACAACGGAAGTTAGAAGCTGAGATAACCGAATGGGATTCGATAGACAAGTGTCACGTCGCCCAACAACGGCGACCATCGTGGTTCTAAACAAAGAAAATCCGTACTTTTTATTCTTCTTGCTGGTTAGAAATTTTCATATGTCTTGTGATCAGAATGTATAAAAGTCAAAAAATGATCATATTTATAATGTTTTTCTCCTCTGGATACACTTTTATGCTCGTCGGAGAAATATCTCATAAGGGCGTCCACCATTGTTCCGATAGTTTAGAGCCATTTACTAAGTTACCATGCATCATTACGAGGGAAGTGACGACATGACTGTTGAAGCGTATTGGAGTTATCTTACAAATAAATGCATGCACTAGAGGATGTTTACCGACTTGACACGGCCTGGTCTTGATAAGATACGCATCGTCAGTTACTAAAAAACCCTTTGCCACTCTTAAAGTTTGCTGTCTGTGCATTTCAGGCTCTGACTTTACCAAAGTTTTCAGTCTCTGCATTTCAGGCTCTGACTTTACCAAAGTTTTCCGTTTCTGCATTTCAATCTCTGACTTTACCAACGTTTCCTGTCTCTGCATTTCAGTCCCGGATTTTACCAAAGTTTTCTGTCTCTGCATTTCAGTCTCGGACTTTACCAAAGTTTCTGTTTCTGCATTTCAGTCTCGGACTTTGGTAGTCTCGGACTTTACCAAAGTTTCCTATGTCTGCATTTCAGTCTCGGACTTTACCAAAGTTTTCTGTTTCTGCATTTCAGTCTCTGACTTTACCAAAGTTTCTTGTTTTTAACTTTTGATTCAATAAGGAATGTGTGATGCAAAAAAACAAAAAACAAAACAAAACAAAACAAAAAACAAAAAAAAACAAACAAACTTGTTCAAATCTCAAAGGAGGTGTAAAACCACTCTTCCGGAGGACTGAATACATGCATTGTGTAAATTTTATTTTAATGATCTTCAAGTTTCACAGTGATGGCATCTTTTTTTTTCTAGTTTAATGAAATGCTGCTCGTCAATAAAAGTCTCAGTCTCAGTCTTTTATTTCCTGTAATTCTTAGAATCTATCGAAACATCCAGCTACTAAAATAGTAGTTATGTCACCTTATTATGATTCAATATGTAGTCTATAGGAAATGAGATTAGCGGAAGAGTAGCGTCCCTTGATTGGACGTCACCCATAGTCTGTGACGCCACCAGCGGAAAAGTTATTAGAGGACAAGAGACGCATGTGCACAACCAACATGACGTTCTCTCTCTACTAACTTTTCCGCCGTGACGTCACAGACTATGGGTGACGTCCAATCAAGGGACGCTACTCTTCCGCTAATCTCATTCCCTATTCATTATTAGTCCTCCGAAGGACTGGTTCCATACACACTTCAAGGGGTATAGATAGAATGAAGGTGACGTCACACGGGTCTTTGTTATTGTTTTTTTTTTCCATCCACGTGTATGAGTAATTCTCACTTAACTGTATTATCCAGAATATAAAAGATCAAGGTTACACATAGTTTTGTGTGTTGGTCCTTTATACTTCCGGATGGCAATGTTGTGAGCTTCTTAGACAATAATAATAATAATAATAATAATAATAATAATAATAATAATAATAATAATAATAATAATAATCATAATAATAATAATAATAATAATAATAATCTTTATTGTCCAAATAGGCAATTATTGTTAGGTTACAGCTCTTGTAATAGGCGAAAAAAGTAATTAAAATAGTGGTAATAATGATGATAATAATACTGATAGTAATGATGATAATGATAATGAAATATATAATAATAACTATATAATAATAATAATAATAATAATAATAATAATTAATAATAATAATAATATTATTATTATTATTATTATTATTATTATTATTATTATTATTATTATTATTATTATTATTATTATATTATTATTATTATTATTATTATTATTATTATTATTTATTATTATTATTATAGTATCAATACTATCAGTACAATACACTCTAAAACCAGAGAATCAGTAACACAAGGCATGTATCCAGTCCAGTCCTCCGAAAGAGTGGTTTTACACTTCCAATGAGATTAGAACCAGTTTTCTGACACCGGCCTACCACACTCTTGTTTCCAATTCAGTCCTAAGATTTATGGCCAAAGATTAAATTAATACAAAGTTCCCATTACAACCGGAACCGGAAATGTAGAAGATGTGACGTCACGAATTTTCCCCCCTATTTCCAATATCCTCACCATCCTGACATAATTTTATCATTTCGAGGCGATGCGTTACACATGTCAGACCCACTGTTTTGAACAGCGTGTCAAATGTACACAAATATACTGACACCCTATCAAAAACAAGGAGTTCCAACACTCAAGGTTACACACATTGTACCATACTAACGTCAACATAACAACCTTCGACTAAAGCTAAGACTTTTCAACTCAAATGTGAAGTCTGTTCTACTGTATAGATGTGAAACTTGGAACGCATCACAGGCATGTATAAGGAGGGTACAGATGTTCGTAAACAGGTGCATGCGTGAGCTACTCAGAATAAAATGGATGGATAGAATTAAGAATGAAGAAGTATAGAAAAGAACACAGCAGAAACCAGTGGGAGAGGATATAGGAAGAAGACGATGGAGGTGGATTGGAAACACGCTTAGAAAGAATGACTCCACTATAACAAAGAAAGTATTGGTCTGGAACCCTCAGGGCAGAAGATCAAGGGGAAGGCCACGAGGAACATGGAGAAGAATTAAAGAAGCTGATATACAGAGAAGTGATAAGACATGGAACGAGATAAAAAAAAAAGTTAGCTCAGGATAGAGAAGGATGGAAACTGTTTGTCTGTGGCCTATACCCTGACCCAGGGTGAATAAGGCAATGATGACCATACTAACGAAAGAGTGAAAATGGAGAGGCTTCGTATGGGAACAATACTGTTTTGTTCCCATATGAAGCATCTCCATTTTCACTCTTCCGTTAGTATTTTATGATCACCGGCTTCAGGCAGCCCCTACCGTTTTCTACACGTTGTACCGTAATGTTGGGGCCCCGATAGCTCAGTTGGTAGAGCACTGGTCGCTTCACACAAATTAAAGCGACCGAGATCGATCCCGGGTGCAGTCGATTTTTTTTCAGACCCCTCATAGCTGGCTGGGTCTGTTAAATCTGGCGGAAAGTACTTTGCGATAGATTAGTGTCCTATCCAAAGGATAGATAGCAACAATTGCAGTTGTCCATTTCACGTAGTAGAAACCGGGATAAACCCTGGATGAAGGACTTTCTATTCAAATGTTATATTTCCCGACTTGACATTGTATGCTCGTGGAAGTCCTGAGTGGCTTGTCTCGATATTAGAACATGACAAGAAATGAAGTGAGTGGGAAAGTGCCAGAAGACAACAGGGAATAAAAACTTCGGTGGGGGCGATAGGGGCTCGGACCCGCGACCTTACTGGTACGACAACTCCGCCTGGCCGGGGAGGGGAGATCGTGACGGGCTAACGTATGAGCTATCCACGATCTGGACCTGGGTCGTGGATAGCTCATACGGTAGAGTCACGATCTCCCCGGCCAGGCGGAGTTGTCGTAACAGTAAGGTCACGGGTTCGAGCGTGGCCTTCGTAAAGTTATGGCCTGACACTGACCCAAAAACTGACGTCAAAATGCCAGTCTTTTGCCACAAAAGAAAACAAATCGTGAGTTGAATTCAATAGTTCAACCAATGAAATAACTTGTTTCCATGAGCACTACTAACGACAACTCACTAGACCGTGCAAAAACCAAATAATGACGTCAAACTGCCAGTCCTTTTGGATGTCAGTGTCAGGCTATAGATAGTATGCGCTTGGCTAAGAAGCTCATAACATTGCCATCCGGAAGTATAACTGACCAACACACAAAACTGTGTGTATCCATGAACGTTTATAGTCGGGTTAATACAGTCCAGTGAGCATTACTCATAAACGCGGATGGCAAAAAACAATAACAAAGACCTCAGTGACGTCATCTTTGAACTATCTATAGATAGTATGCAGATGACGTCACTCAGGCCTTTGTTCTTGTTTTTGCCATCCGCGTTTGTGAGCTGTTCTCACTAAACTGTATTAACCAGGCTATAAAAGTTCATGGTTACACAGAGTTTGTGTGTTGGTCCGTTATACTTCCGGATGGCAATGTTGTGAACTCCTTGGCCAAGCGCATTCTATCTATAGCCTGACACAAGAACCCCCCGGGACTAGCAGTTTGACGTCATTTTTTAGATTTGTGTAGCGTCTAGTGAGCTGTCGTTAGTAGAGCTCAAGGAAACAAGTTATTCCATTGGTTGAACTATTGAATTCAACTCACGATTTGTATTCTTTTGTGGCAAAAGACTGGCATTTTGACCTCATTTTTTGGTCAGTGTCAGGCTATAGATAGAATGCGCTTGGCCAAGGAGTTCACAACATTGCCATCCGGAAGTATAACAGACCAACACACAAACTCTGTGTAACCATGAACTTTTATAGTCTGGTTAATACAGTGTAGTGAGAACAACTCACAAACGCGGATGGCAAAAACAATAACAAAGACCTCAGTGACGTCATCTTCGAACTATCTATAGCCTGACACAAGAACCCTCCAGGACTAGCAGTTTGACGTCATTTTTTAGATTTGTGTAGCGTCTAGTGAGTTGTCGTTAGTAGAGCTCAAGGAAACAAGTTATTTCATTGGTTGAACTATTGAATACAACTCACGATTTGTTTTCTTTTGTGGCAAAAGACTGGCATTTTGACGTCATTTTCTGGTCAGTGTCAGGCTCTATAACTTTACGATGGCTACGGTCATTTAAATCACGTTTTACCATGTGACCAATGACTCAAGCACATGAAAAAATCAATATCGATCGTCCCCATCTTACACTCTTGCTTTTTTAAAAATAGACACTTAGATAACCACGCCTCTCGGACAGTCGTCATAATGTAAACAATGGAAGTTATTGGTAAACATAGCAAACTATAGATAGTGTGCGCTTGGCTAAGAAACTCATAACATTGCCATCCGGAAGTATAACGGACCAACACACAAACTCTGTGTAACCTTAAACGTTTATAGTCAGGTTAATACAGTTTAGTGAGAACAACTGACAAACGCGGATGGCAAAAACAATAACAAAGACCTAAGTGACGTCATCTGCATACTATCTATAGATAGTTCGAAAATGACGTCACACATGTCTTTGTTATTGTTTTTTGTCATCCGCGTTTATGAGTAATGCTCACTGAACTGTATTAACCTGACTATAAACGTTCATGGATACACACGATTTTGTGTGTTGGTCCGTTATACTTCCGGATGGCAATGTTATGAGCTTCTTAGCCAAGCGCATTATCTGTAGATAGTATGCGTTTGGCTAAGAAGCTCATAACATTGCCATCCGGAAGTATAACGAACCAACACACAAAACTATGTGTAACCTTAAACGTTTATAGTCTGGTTAACACAGTTTAATGAGAATCACTCACAAACGCGGATGGCAAAATACAATAACAAAGGCTTGAGTGACGTCATCTTCGTTCTATCTATACATGTTTTACTATCGATGATATGTGTCTATTTAAATACCCACTGTTCTACCGCTCGATGAATAAAACCAACACAGAAATCTATGTGTAAACTAAAACGTTTATAATATGAACTAGAAAAGCGTGTGATAACTAGTCAAAAACCCATTTTATTTGGCGGTATGAAAACAATAACAATGATCAGGGAAAGATCGAATTCATTCAATACGCTTCAACAGTCGTGACGCCACTTCCGTCGTAATGACGCATGGTAACTTAGTAACTGGCTCTAAACTATCGGGAAAATGGCGGACGTCCATATGAAATTTTTTTCCGACGAGCATAAAAGCGTATCCAGATGAAAAAAAAACAAACATTATAAATCTGATCATGTTTTGACTATTACACATTCTGATCGCAAGACATGAAAAGTTCTAACCAGCATGAAGAATAAAAAGTACAGATTCTCTTTGTTTAGAACCAAGATGGCCGCCGTTGCTGGGCGACGTGACATCAGACATTTGAATCTCATTGTAACAATTGTTTATGTCATGTTTGTACAAAGTGTCCAATTTGCTGTGTCATTTTGAACCCAGGGTGGCAGTGTTAGTAAGTAGTGCACATGAATCTCGTGAAAAGTAAACCCCTGGTCAAGCATGTGGAGAGTTCAGTGACCGTCATCAAAACATGATTTGCTGTGTATAATACAGAAAAAGTGAGTGGAGCAGGCAGGCACTTGTGTTGATAACAACAAGAGATGAAGTGAGTAGGAAAGTGCCAGAAGACAACAGAGAATTAAAAATTCGCGGTGGTGATGAGGGTTTGAACCTGCGACCTTACTGGTACGACAACTCCGCCTGGCCGGGGAGAGCGTGACTCTACCGTATGAGCTATCCACGATCCCAAAAAAGATCGTCTCTAACCCTTGTCATTATTAGAGTCCCCTCTTCCCGACTGCTTGAGATCGCGGGTTCAAACCCCCATCACCACCGCGAAATTATTATTCTCTATTGTCTTCTGGCACTTTCCAACTCACTTCATCTCTTGTTGTTATCAACGTAAGTGCCTGCTCCACTCACTTTTTCTGAATTAAAAATTCACCCCAAATACCGGAGCATACTCAATGTCTCAATTGTTTCTAGCTTAACTGCTGGTCAAAATTACTTCGCGATGGTGGTGAACGAATCGGCGGTCTCAAGAAGTGGGTGAGAGAGGGATCTAGAAATGACTTTGGGTTTGAAACGAATATTTTTGTGTTCGTGGATAGCTCACACGGTAGAGCCACGCTCTCACCTGCCAGGCGGAGTTGTCGTACCAATAAGGTCGCAGGTTCAAACCCCACCACCGCCGCGAAAAAAAAAAAAAATTTTTTTATTCTCTATTGTCTTCTGGCACTTTTCTACTCACTTCATATCTTGTATGTTATATGTTTGTGTTGAGAATATTGGCTATCGAGCTTAATTATTGCTGGCCAACTAACAAAGCGGAGTTGTTTGTGTATTAGACCCGCGATCTCAAGTAGTCGTGAAAAGAGAGAGCTCTAGTAATGACTTGGGTTAGAGACGATCTTTTATTGGGATCGTGGATAGCTCATACGGTAGAGTCACGCTCTTTCCGGCCAGGCGGAGTTGTCGTACCAGTAAGGTCGCGGGTTCAAACCCACATCACCGCCGCGACATTTTTATTCTCTATTGTCTTCTGGCACTTTCCTACTCACTTCATCGCTTTGTATAATACTGTTATTGTAAATCATCCATTTGTTCACTCATCCCAGAACCTTCGCTTCTTATAGACCGAAAAGAACAAAAATCCCAAATTATGGTACTGTAACCAACGAAAAAAAAAATGCTTAATGTAACTAACAATTCTGGTGTTCAAGCCAATATTCAATAAAATCCATCAGAAGGTTGTGAAGATATTCACGTCAACTCGTGCGCGCGGGTTGTGGAATTCACGTCAACTCGTGCGCACGGGTTGTGGAATTCACGTCAACTCGTGCGCACGGGTTGTAGAATTCACGTCAACTCGTGCGCACGGGTTGTGGAATTCACGTCAACTCGTGCGTACGGGTTGTAGAATTCACGTCAACTCGTGCGCACGGGTTGTGGAATTCACGTCAACTCGTGCGCACGGGTTGTGGAATTCACGTCAACTCGTGCGCACGGGTTGTGGAATTCACGTCAACTCGTGCGCACGGGTTGTGGAACGGACTTTAATAGGTTCTATAGTCCATTCGAAGTCCCGTGTGCACGGAATATTACAAATTCCTCCAAAGTTACGAAATGTGGAGCCGTAATTTTTGGCATGCGGGCCTTTTAGATTTTAAGTGACATTACGAATTTTGAATACCGATAATGATTGACGGTTTTCTCACAATGCCGAATTCCTTTGATCTTTTCATCGTTTGCAATAAGATGTGACTCAAACTTTTTAATGTTTATAGTAATGGTGTGTTGATTCTCTTTCCCGTGGGGGAAAATAATCATAACAAAGTTGCATTCAGTGGCGTAGCTTAGCAAATAATTTTGGGTTGTTTGAAATAGTTTAATTATAGATAGGATTTATCTAGCACTTCACAGCATTGAAAACAGGCGGCGATTATACGATATCTTTTCCTTAGCGGGCATTGGCCAAATAATACATTGGACGACACAAGCAGCCCGTTAGGCACTTATACATCATCATCATGTAGTTCCATATCTGAAGCAGACGTCGGATGTCATCTTCCGCCAAGCTGATCTATCTCTTGCCAATTCTATTAAAGCAGCGCCACCTTTCTCAGCTTCATCTGTCCAAGTTCTTATCCCTTTCAAATAAGTTATTCTTTGTCTTCCTCTTATTCTTTTTCCATTCATCTTTCCAGTCAAGGCGAGTACTTCCAAACCAGGGTGGCGGATAATGTGTCCTAAAAATTCCATTTGGCGTTTGATGATTTTTGTTATCAGTGATCTTTTTCTGTTTGCCTTTTCTGAAATTTCTTCATTTCTTTTCCTTTCCACCCATGACACCCTCATCATTCTTCTGTAAAACCACATTTCCGCCGCCTCCAGTCTTTTAACCATGGTCTTGTTTATGGTCCAGCTCTCACAACATATAGCAGCACAGACAGTAAATATCAATCCAGGACTTTGATTTTTGTTTTCATGCTAATATTCCTGTTTTTCATAATTGTATGCAGCTGGTTGAATGCATTCTTCGCCATACCTATTCTTTTCATTATTTCACAATCTGATTTTCCATTGGATGTTACATTGAAGCCTAAATATTTGAAACATTCAACTTGTTGTATTGTTTGTCCTCTGCTTGTTATTACACAGGCTGGTGGGTTATTATTTTTAGATACCGTCATACATTCTGTTTTAGATATATTCAGTTCCAGTCCCATATTTTCACTACTCCTGACTACAACATCCAGTAATTCTTGTAGTTCATGTTCAGATTCTGCCAGTAGAACCGTATCATCTGCATACCTCAGATTTGTTACATTCTTTCCTCCACTTATACATTTTTCTGAAAAAGACATAAACGTTAAAAAAACAGGGAGTTCTTCTAATTTTTACGCCCGTTTCCAACAGGACGAGGAGAAATGCCTTTCACAAAGACATAACACCCGACCAACTGTCGAGCAAAACATCTCATAAAAGCCAGACGAGACATGTCACGAAATCCCACTGGTCGCCCATTGATGACGCTACGTGTTTACCATTCTTGAATTTTGTTCACTGGAAAATGGGGGGTGGGGGCGCTTTGAATGTATTAATGTGAAATATCACTGAATGTAAACTTCTTTAGGCTAACATCAGATTCCATGTACGTTTTGTACAGTATAACATTTCAAAGGAACCGCAGTTTTCAAATACAAGAGATGCATAATTAAGATGACATAAACATTTATTAATTTGACCTCTCCCCTCTGAGTTCCTGGTTGTAAGCCAAACTCCTATTTGCCGCATGCCATGAAAAAGAATTACGCGCTTCGCCTCTCTGGAGAAATTTAAATACCTATATTTTTTCCTCTGTGACAAATGTGAATCCATATCTTTTATCAGTTTTTATGAATGTAGAATTCACAACGGGAAGCTACGCCTCTGGTTTTCAAATATTAAATTGTAACAATTGTTTATGTCAAGTATGTACACAGTCTACAATTTGCTGTGTCATTTTGACCCCAGGGTGGCAGTGTTAGTAAGTAGTGCACACGAACCTCGTCGTTTGGAGAACTAAAACGAAGACTTTTCAACTCAAACGTGAAGTTTGTCCTACTGTATGGATGTGAAACTTGGAACGCATCACAGGCATGTATAAGAAGGGTACAGATTTTCGTAAACAGGTGCATGCAAAAGCTACTCAGAATAAAATGGATGGATAGAATTAAAAATGAAGAAGTATGGAAAAGAACACAGCAGAAACCAGTGGGAGAGGAAATAGGAAGAAGACGATGGAGGTGGATTGGACACACGTTTAGAAAGAATGACTCAACTATAACAAAGAAAGTATTGGACTGGAACCCTCAGGGCAGAAGATCAAGGGGAAGGCCACGAGGAACATGGAGAAGAATTAAAGAAGCTGATATACAGAGGAGTGATAAGACGTGGAATGAGATTTTTTAAAAAGTTGGCTCAGGATAGAGGATGGAAACTGTTTGTCTGTGTCCTATACCCTGACCCAGGGTGAAAAAGGCAATGATGATGATGATGATGATGATGATGATGATGATGATGATGATGAATCTAGTGGAATGGAAACCCCTGGTCAAGCCTGCGGGCGAGTTTAGCGATCGATATCATAACAGAATTCACTGTGTATAGATAGTTCGAAGATGACGTCACTCAGGCCTTTGTTATTGTTTTTGCCATCCGCGTTTGTGAGTTGTTCTCACTAAACTGTATTAACCAGACTATAAAAGTTCATGGTTACACAGAGTTTGTGTGTTGGTCCGTTATACTTCCGGATGGCAATGTTGTGAACTCCTTGGCCATGCGCATTCTATCTATAACATCGTATTGTAAAACATCATCTCAGACCCTTCTTTTTATATACCGTAAAGAAGAAAAATTCTAAAGTATAATACTGTAACCGATGCAAAAAAATCGGCTTGATTTCACCAACAATGGGCATGATCTATATTACATTTCCATGTGCTCGAGGTCATTGGTCACATTGGAATATGTGCTCAAAGTGACCCACATAGTGAAAAGTGTTCACAGTTTTTGAATTATCTATCATCACGATTGGTCATTTTGTTCAGCATGACACATGGGTATGCTTACAACTTTCATAAATAAAGCAGCGTGTTTATAGATAGTATGCAGATGACGTCACTCAGGCCTTTGTTATTGTTTTTGCCATCCGCGTTTGTGAGTTGTTCTCACTAAACTGTATTAACCAGACTATAAAAGTTCATGGTTACACAGAGTTTGTGTGTTGGTCCGTTATACTTCCGGATGGCAATGTTGTGAACTCCTTGGCCAAGCGCATTCTATCTATATTTCTGAAGTAATATCCAATCGTTGGACAGCAACAAATCATGTGATTGATGACTTGGTTGGACGAAAACATTAAGATAGATCGCTCCATTGAAATGTTCGAGCCAATTATCATCAAAATCCATCAGAATGTTGGGGAGATGTCCACGTCAACGAGTGCAGACGGGTTGTGGAATGGACGATAAAAACCTTTAAATGCTCTGTGCAACTTTTATGCATAGACACAATTTATCAATTATATAGATAGTTCGAAGATGATGTCACTCATGTCTTTGTTATTGTTTTTTTTTGCCATCCGCGTTTATGAGTACTTCTCACTAACTGTATTAACCAGACTAGAAACCTGAAAGGTTACACAAAGTTTTGTGTGTTGGCCAGTTTTACTTCCGGATGGCAATGTTGTGAACTTCTTAGCCAAGTGCATGCTATCTATAATTAGTATTCAATGTCAATTAATTGATAATATTGAGAATTAGATCTCTAATACATAAATATGTGTCATATTCAATATTCATCGTATAATTAACTCTATTTACATTCATTTGGCATGTCCGACTTGTACATTTGAGAGTTTCAAATAATTGATATACAAAAGACAATAATATCCATTGTCATGTTACGTTATCATCAAAATCAAATATAACGTTGTTAAGATCTTTATCGATAGCATTCTTTAAAATATCAATTGAATTAGAATTTTTTGTATCAATCTTTAGATTATTCCAAATTATCACAGTCCTTTGAATTTATTTTTTCTTATAGACGAATTACATCTTTCAACAAATATCTTAAAATTATTTCCCCCAGTATTTGTAACATGCGAATAATTTTAAAAAATCATTATAATCTATATTGTAAGAACCATGCACGAGTCTATATAGATAGAACGAAGTTGACGTCACTCATGTCTTTGTTATTGTTTTTTGCCATCCGCTTTTATGAGCAATTCTCACTAAACTGTATTAAACAGACTATAAACATCCAAGGTTACACAAAGTATTGTGTGTTGGTCCGTTATACTTCCGAATGGCAATGTTGTGAGCTTCGTCTTATCCAAGCGCATACTATCTATAGATAGTTTGCGCTTGGCTAAGAAGCTCACAACATTGCCATCCGGAAGTATAACGGACCAACACACAAAACTGTGTTTAACCGTAAACGCTTATAGTCTGGTTAATACACTTTAGTGAGAATAAACGCGGATGGCAAAAACAATAACAAAGACCAGAGTGACGTCATCTTCGTTCTATCTATATACATGAATTTGCTGGTTGAATTGTAACCAACGTGAGGATTTCCCTCTTGTTGGTCAGGAAAAAGGCTAAAGAGCGCATTTCCACGGATATAGATAGTTCTTAGTTGACGTCACTCAGGTCTTTGTTATTGTTTTTTGCCATCCGCGTTTATGAGTAATGCTCACTGAACTGTATTTACCCGACTATAAACGTTCATGGATACACACAGTTTTGTGTGTTGGTCCGTTATACATCCGAATGGCAATGTTGTGAGCTTCGTCTTATCCAAGCGCATACTATTTATATGAATGTGCTGGTTGAATGGTAACCAACGTGAGGATGTTCCTCTTGTTGGTCAGGAAAAAGGTGAAAGAGCGCATTTCCACGGATACACCACGCTCAACACGCTTCACAATTTGAAATCATCATTTATTTCTACTATCTTCTAGTGATAGTGTCCAAAGATTATCACCAAGCGATAATTTCACCAGAAAATAGTAGAAACGAATATTGATTTCAAATTGTAAATTTCGATCCACAAATTAAATAATTTTGTTTGAAAATTTCCTTCTGTTACAAATTGCTTCAAACGATATTTATGATATTATATTGAGGGTGGGGGGGAGGGGGGCGGGGGGGGGGGGGAGGTATAACTTCTAAAGTTAATTTGATACATTATAGGAAAAGAAAATATGTCATCCACTTTATCGAAACGGTATTGCATGTCAAGAGAATATATTATCCGCCTTATCAATGCGGTGTGATATAGGGCGGGGTGGTATTTGGCTTAAATTGGATTCAATAGTCTCATGTCACGTCGCCCAGCAACTCGGCCATCGTGGTTCTAAACAAAGAAAATCTGTACTTTTTATTCTTTATGCTGGCTAGAACTTTTCATGTCTTGTAATCAGAATGTGTTAAAGTCAAAACATTATCAGATTTATAACGTTTTTTTCCACTGGATACGCTTCTATGCTCATCGGAGAAATATTTCATAAGGGCGTCCGCCATTGTTCCGATAGTTTAGAGCCAGTTACTAAGTTACCATGCGTCATTAGGAAGGAAGTGACGTCACGACTGTTGAAGCGCATTGAACTTATAGATAGTATGCGATTGGCTAAGAAGCTCATAACATTGCCATCCGGAAGTATAACGGACCAACACACAAAACTGTGTGCATCCATGAACGTTTATAGTCAGGTTAATACAGTTCAGTGAGCATTACTCATTAACGCGGATGGCAAAATACAATAACAAAGACCTGAGTGACGTCATCTTCGAACTATCTATAGAAAGAACGAAGTTGTTTCATTCAGCTTTTTGTTATTGTTTTTAGACAGCCATTTTTATCGAGTAGTTCTCACTGCTAAATTGTATCAATTAGACTCTATATAAACAGTCAAGGTTACACACAGATTTGTGTGTATCTTGGTGCGTTATATCCGGCTGGCGACATGTTGTGAGTAAATTTCCTCAGCGCAGAGCATCAACTAGTCTATAGATAGTATGCAGATGATGTCACTCAGGCCTTTGTTATTGTTTTTGCCATCCGCGTTTGTGAGTCGTTCTCACTAAACTGTATTAACCAGACTATAAAAGTTCATGGTTACACAGAGTTTGTGTGTTGATCCGTTATATTTCCGGATGGCAATGTTGTGAACTCCTTGGCCAAGCGCATTCTATCTATAAATTTGACCATTTCCCTTTCAGCCAAGGACTTCGGCGAGGGCTAGGACAAAACCAAGTATTCTCATGACAAGACAAAGACTGAGAGCAAGTAGGAATAGGGGAAGGGTTTGCGGACACAACCAGAGACATCCGCTACCATCGTTATGTTATAGCCTGACAATGAAACCCAAAAAGACGGGCATTTTGACGTCATTATTTGGTTTTATCACCGCCTAGTGAGTTGTCGTTAGTAGTGCTCATGGAAACAAGTTATTTCATTGGTTGAACTATTGAATACAACTCACGATTTGTTTTCTTTTATGGCAAAAGACTGGCATTTTGACGTCGTTTTTGGTCAGTGTCAGGCCATAACTTTACGAAGGCCACGGAGGCACCCGCCTACCATGCGAGGTCAAAAAACCCAGTCCAGTTTTCTTTTTTTTTTCTTTCAAAAGGACACCTAATAGGCGATCTGTACTGTATAAACTAAAAAGTGCCTTACATTTGCCGAGGGAAATAAAATGAAGCTTTTCCAAGGACAGTGAGAAAACCTAGAAATATGATCTATAGGTTTGTTTTGTTTTTTTTTCTTTCTTTTTTTCTTTTTTTTTCTTTTTTTTAAATTAGAGCTTTTATATAGGGCAATATCCACTAAATGTGCTCAAAGCTCTTTAAAGGGATCCCTGACCAACAGCAACACGTGACATATAGAACGAAACGAGACATGACGCCTGTTAGGCGATGTTACCATTTTTTCCGATAGAGACAAAGATGTTGACGTCCAGGAAGACTACTCATTTTACACCTGAGTACGGTGAGAGAATGTGAGTAAAAAGAATCTTTTCCAAGGACTCAACTCAACTATGCGGCGAGGGAACCTCGAAACCAGGACCTTCCGATCCGAAAGCGAGTGTCATACCACTACAAGACCACATAGCAACATATTTTATCTATTTATAGATCTATTGAGTGTATGAAGACAACTGGGTACATTTCCCACTAAGTCGGTGTTATTTTAGAATATAATTCAAATTATAAAAATTTTAAAAATAAAATAAAATTCCCTTTATTCATCCCATAAGGGAAATTTGTCTCTAGGCCCTATTCCAAGGGAAGACTGGAATGGAATAACTCAGGCGTCAGCCGCAGTACAACGCCGCAAACTGAGCTAGGGTGAGGTGACTTGCTCAAGGCCATACAACGTAGAGGGTATTCGAACTCGGTACCTTTTGGGTATGAAGCAAAGACTGTACTGCTGAGCCACGCTGTCCCATTATTATTATTATTATTATTATTATTATTATTATTATTATTATTATTATTATTATTATTATTATTATATATATTTATTATTATTATTATTATTTTTTTAAAAAATAAAATGTGACCCATCGTCTCAAAACGGTATTATGTCGGAACGAACCATATGCTTAAAAGCCGAATTAAATGTTAAACTGGTCAATAATATAAATTGTTGGCACTAGCACCCCAAATAATGGTATCCATTCTCTTCAATAAAACATACAAACTCAACACAAGTCTGATATTTCTGGCTATAAATTCAATTTTCAACATCTTAACCATCCCGACTTAATACCGTTTTGAGGGGAAGGGTCACAAATATATTTGCGATAGTTTAGATGATAAGAATAATATCTCCGTCTTCTAGAAAAAAACACGTATTTAGAAATTTGGCCAGGAAGGAAACTCGTCCTTCAAATATCGATCGATTTGAAACGGCTCTCATCTCATCTTGGCAAAAAAAAAAAAAAACAAAAAAAAAACCCCAAAAAAACCTCTCAAACCTGAAGCTTCTGTCTGAAGTCCCGGGTTTGAGATTGAGAGTTTTTGACAAGACGAGGGTCGTTTTAAACGATCAAGAAATGAAGGACGAATTATCTGGCAAACAATTTTAGATACATTTTTTTAAGGGTTTTTTTTTTCCCCGGTTGATCTCTAACCCTCCCCCCTCCCCTCGCACCCCCCCCCCCCCCCAGTGCCATCTCTATAGATAGTTCGAAGATGACGTCACTCAGGTCTTTGTTATTGTTTTTTGCCATCCGCGTTTATGAGTAATGCTTACTGAACTGTATTAACCCGACTATACACGTTCATGGATACACACAGGTTTGTGTGTTGGTCCGTTATACTTCCGGATGGCAGTGTTATGAGCTTCTTAGCCAAGCGCATACTATTTATACCCCAACCCTTTCATTCCATCATGAGTACTACTTAGACCGCCGTGCACAGATCAAATAATATAATGTTTTTTCTTCGATGTATTTGAAAAACAATTTAGATATCTATGTCATCGAGAGAGCAATTTTCAGTAATCCAATATTATTTACATGGATATTATTGATTACACTCTGGGTATTGAAAATCATTGTGTGAAATAATAAGTTGAAATTATATAATATGTCATTTTCTTTACTTTGAAAACGTTTGAGTTGAATAAGAAGAAAATCTTGATGTACTTAAACTACTAGACTGTTTCCCATTTAGTGTAAATAGGTAGATATTCAATTTATCTCACGAGCATAAAGAGTTCGGTGTGCGCTTATTGGCTTGTTACGATTGTTAAATTGTCGTTTGTTTGAATAGAATTTAAGGGGGCGTAATCATATTATTATTATTATTATTATTATATTATTATTATTATTATTATTATTATTATTATTATTATTATTATTATTATTATTATTATTATTATTATTATTATTATTATTATTATTATTACTTTCATTATCATTATTATTATGTCACAAGATAAATAGCAAATATGAAATATACCTATCACCAAAATGGGCTACCAATTTTCGCCGACTTACAAAGGAGATTTTGATTCTTTGTGTGTGCGTGCGAGGTGCGCATATATATATATATATATATATATATATATATATATATATATATATATATATATATATATATATATATATATATATATATATAACACGAGAACACACGACTCCAATGCTTTTGACTTTACACTGGCTTCCCATTAGGGCCAGGGTGCTCT
>NC_088371.1:33422548-33442548 GCF_034508935.2 Berghia stephanieae | reverse complement strand
CCATTGTTCCGATAGTTTAGAGCCAGTGTTACTAAGTTACCATGCGTCATTAGGAAGGAAGTGACGTTACGAGCCCACTTTGCAATATGACCAAGTATGCGCTTGGCCAAGAAGCACATAACATTGCCATCCGGAAGTATAACTGACCAACACACAAAACTGTGTGTATCCATGAACTTTTATAGCCTGGTTAATACAGTTTTGTGAGAAGTACTCATAAACGCGGATGGAAAAAAAAAACGATAACAAAGACCGGAGTGACGTCAACTTCATTCTATCTATATTCAGGTTTTCGTCCAACCGAGGCATCAGTCACATGACTTGTTACTGTCCAACGGTTGAATATATTTCCTCTATTGTCTTCTGGCATTTTCCTGCTCACTTCATTTCTTGTTATGTTCACTGGTGTCTCTAATCCGGAACCCCACAATCCGGAAGTCTCCATTATCCGGACCAGTTGCCAGGCACGAATTTTTTTCTCTCTCTTTGTACTCTTTAGTGACTGATTCAACAATCTGGATGTCTCTGTCATCCGGACAAAATGCTGGAAACGGAGGTGTTCAGATTGGAGAGACGTGACAAAAAAGTAGCGAGTGCATTCTATAGATAGTTCGAAGATGACGTCAATCAGGTCTTTGTTATTGTTTTTTTCCACCCGCGTTTATAATTAATGCTCACTAAACTGTATTAACCTGACTATAAACGTTCATGGATACACACAGTTTTGTGTGTTGGTCCGTTATACTTCCGGATGGCAATGTTATGAGCTTCTTAGCCAAACGCATACTATCTATAGAAAGTATGTGCTTGGCAAAGAAGCTCACAACATTGCTATCCGGAAGTATAATGGACCAACACACAAAACTATGTCTAACCAAGAACGTTTACAGTCTGGTTAATCGTAGTCATCGTAAAGTTATAGCCTGACACTGACCAAGAAATGTCGTCAAAATACCAGTCTTTTGCCACAAAAGAAAACAAATCTTGAGTTGTATTCAATAGTTCAACCAATGAAATAACTTGTTTCCATGAGCACTACTAACGATAACTCACTAGGCGGTGCAAAAACCAAATTATAACATCAAAATGCCAGTCTTTTTTGGTTTCAGCGTACCCATCGTTATGTTATAGCCTGACACTGAAATCCAAAAGGACTGGCAGTTTGACGTCATTTTAAACAACCAGGTTTTTATCTTTACATCACATTTTCCTTCCCTATGATGTCACTTACGACAGCACGTGCCATCAACGACGATAGGGTAGAAGAGTCATGACGTCACACCCTCTACTTTGTGGTTCCTAAATCCTTGGAAGTGTGTATGTATCCAGTCTTTCGGAGTATTAATCATGAATAGGTTACATCAAAATGCTTAACTATTTCAGTAATAAAAGAATAATAAAAAATAAAATGGAGCTTTATATAGCGCAATATCCACTAAATGGACTCAAAGCGCTTTACAAGGGGTCCCTGGTCAACAGCAACATTTAACATGTAGGACGAGACATGCCGCCTATGAGGCGATATTACAATTTTTCGGACAAAGACAACGCTGTTAACGGCCAGGTACTCATTTTACACCTGAGTACGGTGAGAGAAAGTGAGTAAAGTGCCTTTTCCAAGGACTCAACTATGCGCCGAGCGAGGCCGGATGTATAGACAGATTCTTAGGATTACGGGACGTAAAAGAGCGAAATTGAATGATCGTTATTGACGACCATCACATATTTAGACTAGAAAATATGACGCCATCACACTGAAACCAGACGATCAATTTCACAATGTATGTATCCAGTTCCCTCAGAAGAGTGGTTGTTCACTTCCAATGACAAAGGAACCAATAATTGGATTCAATAGTCTGATGTCACTCCGCCCAGCACCGTACGAGCAGCTTGGTTCTAAACAAAGAAATGGGTACTTTTTATTCTTCATGCTGGCCAGGCAGAACTTTTTCACATGTCATAATGTGATCAGAATGTATAAAAGTCAAAACATGATCAGATTTATAATGTTTATTTTCCTCTGGATACACTTTTATACACATCGGAGAAGAATTTCATAAGACCAGGGCGTCCGCCATTGTTCCGATAGTTTAGAACCAGTTACTAAGTTACCATGCGTCATTACTACGAGGGAAGTGACGTCACGACTGTTGAAGCCTATTGTTTCACACCACATATTGTTCTTTCCTATTTTGTCACGTACGACAGCACGTGCCATCACCGACAATCGTCTGACGTTTTAAATCAATAACTCTAATGGGAAATAATTCAAACCAAACTTGTTTCCTTTACTTATTATAATATTGCTATGCGTTTATCTAAAAAATATCATATCATCCTCCTGCTGGATATAAATAGAATAACGATGACGTTACTCAGGTCTTTGTTATTGTTTTTTGCCATCCACTTTTATGAGTACTTCTCACTTAACTGTGTTATCCAGACTATAAAAATTTATGGTTACACGGTGTTTTGTGTGTTGGTCCGTTATACTTCCGGATGGTAATGTTGTGAGCTTCTTAGCCAAGCGCATACTATCTATCACGTACCAACACACAAACTTTAGTGTAACCTTAAACGTTGAGAGTCTGATAGAAATTATCGAGAACTACTAATAAAAAGTGTGGGTATGCGGTCTTGTGGTATGACACTCGCCTTCGGATCGGAAGGTCCTGGGTTCAAACCTCGCTCGAAGCATAGTCGAGTCCTTGGAAAAGGCTCTTTACTCACATTCTCTCACCATACTCAGGTGTAAAATGAGTACCTGGCCGTTAACAGCGTTGTCTTTGTCCTAAAAATTGTAATATCGCCTAACAGGCATCATGTCCCGTCCTACATGTTAAATCTTGCTGTTGGCCAGGGACCCCTTTGAGTACATTGAGTGGATATTGCGCTGTATAAAAGCTTAATTTTTATTTTTTTTACTCTTCTAAAAATCCAATCTATCTAGGGTTAAAAAAACAACAACACAAAAAAAAAAAACTCTTAGAAATTCTAATGGGTTTTCACAAGCCTGTGTTATGTGAATTACTTGTTTATTTGACGCAAATAAAACATATTATCTTTGTTTTCTTTTTATTTCAAACATGTTTTAAAATGTCAATGAATTATAAATAATCAAATGTCAAATGTAATTGACCTAAATTTGACCGGAAGTCGTGACCTCCGGTTGGACTGAAAACAGTTTTCTGTTGTATTCTGGATAGATACGTGTTAATACGCTTCAACAGTCGTGACGTCACTTCCGTCGTAGTGACGCATTGTAACTTAGTAACTGGCTCTAAACTATCGGAACAATGGCGGACGCCCTTATCAAATATATATTTCTCCGACGAGCATAAAAGCGTATGCAGAGGAAAAAAAAACATTATAAATCTGATCATGTTTTGACT
The DNA here is from genome assembly GCF_034508935.2 of Berghia stephanieae. Classification (NCBI taxonomy): domain Eukaryota; kingdom Metazoa; phylum Mollusca; class Gastropoda; order Nudibranchia; family Aeolidiidae; genus Berghia; species Berghia stephanieae. The sequence continues at coordinate 33,439,156 of NC_088371.1, read as the reverse complement.
TTTACACATTCTGATCACAAGACATATGAAAAGTTCTAGCCAGCATGAAGAATGTAAAGTACCGATTCTCTTTGATTAGAACCACGATGGCCGCCGTTGTTGGGCGACGTGACATCAGACTATTGAATCCTATTACGACACAATATACATTTTTCTAATTCCGATTTATTTTTCACATCACAATGATCTTTGTTTAATTAATAAGAACATAAAGTTGTTTTGTAGAGAGATTATTTGAGTTTTTAATATTCACTTTCTGATGGGTAACCCTGCCATTTCTTGGGAAAATACTGAAAATCATTGATAAGGAGAGTTAAATCGAACAAATAATAACACACATTTATACAGCGCTCATTCTCGTGTAAAACACAAGCTCTGGGCACTTTACTATATAAATTATCAATTTTAGAGTGGAAAACAAAATGCGATGAATTCATAGCCAAATCAAGGATTTATAGCGTCAATAAAAGCAAATACAGTAAAGATGTGTCTTAAGATTCTTTTTAAAGGCAGGTAAAGACTTGCACTCCCTCAGACCACGTGGTAGTTTATTCCAAATCTTGGGGGCCGAAAAAAGCAAACGATCTATCACCAAATTTTGTTCTTGATATTTTTTTCCGAATTTCTCGTTTGGTCATTAAATGATCTTAAAGTGTAATTTTCAAATTTACACATGACCACGTGATCTGTGAAATATGCCGGTGCTATACCAGTCAAACACTTATAAACAAGACACGCTGCTTTGTAAAATGTGCGCTTTTCAATGGGCAACCAGTGGGGAGAGGGCAACAAAGGGGTTGCATGATCAATATTATAAGGAGTTTTCTGACCAATTTTTTTAATATGTGTCTATTCAGAGCACGACAGATGACTGGTTTTACTCTCTCCTTACCGGCCATTTTCCGGATTTTCCCCAAAACTTCACACCCAACCTATACAAAAATAGATTTTTATTTCACTCAAACACAAAATATGTCAGTTCTTGCTATACACATTTTTATTTCTGCTAAACGAGCACTTCAACACAGTGTTAATATAATTTTACTATAGAAAACATTTTTGTTCAAATATTGTGATGTACAAAAGAAATTAAAATGACAAAAATGGTGGCTGCATCGTAACAAATAACTGTGACGATTTTCTTATGGGTGATAAGGAGGGGATTAAAGTGCTTGGATTGAACTTCCAGTTGACCAATGGCATTTCTCTATAGATATTCATCAAACTGTGCGGCTATGTGGTCTTGTGGTATGACACTCGCTTTCGGATCGGAAGGTCCTGGGCGTTCGAGCCTCGATTGGCGCATAGTTGAGTCCTTGGAAAAGGCTCTTTACTCACATTCTCTCACGTACTCAGGTGTAGAATGAGTACCCGGTCGTTAACAGCGTTTTCTCAGTCGGGAAAAAATGTAATATCGCCTAATAGGCTTCATGTCTCGTTCTACATGTTAGGTGTTGCTGTGGATCAGGGACCCTTTGTAAAGCGCTTTGAGCACATTTGGTGGATATTGCCCTATATCCAAAAAAAAAAGGTCAAAAAAAAACCCCCTCAAAACTCAGACTTTGCAACTGGGAAGAAAAATAAACTTTTTACACAAATGTGAACCAACTCGACTTTGTTGTTTTTTAATTTTTTAACTCACTCAACCCTAACTTTTACCCCATGCCTATTTATTACATTTTTCTGATACAAATTATAGGCGTACTATCAAACCTAATGTTTTTAGTTTTTTTTTACATGTTAATGGTAGTTGAATAGAACTATATATTTACATGTTCATTTTTAATACATTTTTTTTTTCAATTTTGAAAAGTAGCAAAAATCTTTAGGATTGAGGGAGTTAAAACTAAGCCGTGACTCTTCTATCTGTTTTGGTCCATGTATACTAATATGCAGGTCTGATAACTAGAGAGCGATAGGACTCCCTGAAGCCTGGAATCATGAAAATACTAAGGAAAAGAGTGAACATGGAGAGGCTTCGAAAGGGAATAATCGGATTCAGTAGTCTGATGTCACGCCGCCCGGCAACAGCTGCCATCTTGGTTCTAAACAAAGAAAATCATTACTTTATATTCTTCATGCTGGCTAGAACTTTTCATATGCCTTGTGATCAGAATGTGTAAAAGTCAAAACATGATCAGATTTATAATGTTTTTTCCCTCTGGATACGCTTTTATGCTCGCCGGGGAAATATTTCATAAGGGCGTCCGCCATTGTTCCGATAGTTTCGAGCCAGTTACTAAGTTACCATGCGTCATTAGGAAGGAAGTGACGTTACGACGGTTGAAGAGTCAGACCTACAATAGTGATGATGATGATGATGATGATGATGATGATGATGATGATGATGATGATGATGATGATAGTGGTGATGATGATGATGATGATGATGATGATGATGATGATGATGATGATGATGATGATGATGATGATGATGATAGTGGTGATTATGATGATGATGATGATGATGATGATTATGATGATGATGATGATGATGATGATGATGCTGATGATGATGATGATGATGATGATGATGATGATGGTGATTGTAATGATGATGATGTGATGATGATGATGATGATGATGATGATGATGATGATGATGATGATGATGATGATGATGATGATAATGATGATGGTGATGGTGAGCCCATCAAAATTTCGGTTAATCAGACCTACAAAAAGTTCACGTTGTCCCAAACCCTGTCTCATTACTCGCCGATAATTAATTATATTTCATTGATAAATAAACAGTTTTGTATGCGGTCTTCTTGTTGTTGTTGTCGTTGTTGTTGTCGTTGTTGTTGTTGTCGTTGTTGTTGTTGTTGTCGTTGTTGTTGTTGTCGTTGTCGTTGTTGTCGTTGTTGTTGTTGTTGTCGTTGTTGTCGTTGTTTTTGTTGTTTTTGTTGTCCTTGTTGTTGTTGTTGTTGTTGTTGTTGTTGTTGTTGTCGTTGTCGTTGTCGTTGTTGTCGTTGTCGTTGTCGTTGTTGTCGTTGTTGTTGTTGTTGTTGTTGTCGTTGTCGTTGTTGTTGTTGTCCTAGTTGTTGTTGTTGTTGTTGTTGTTGTCGTTGTTGTTGTTGTCGTTGTCGTTGTCGTTGTTGTTGTTGTTGTTGTTGTTGTTGTCGTTGTTGTCGTTGTTGTTGTTGTTGTTGTTGTCGTTGTTGTTGTTGTTGTTGTTGTCGTTGTCGTTGTTGTCGTTGTTGTTGTTGTTGTTGTTGTTGTTGTTGTTGTCGTTGTCGTTGTTGTCGTTGTTGTTGTTGTTGTTGTTGTTGTTGTCGTTGTTGTCGTTGTTGTTGTTGTTGTTGTTGTTGTTGTCGTTGTTGTCGTTGTTTTTGTTGTCCTTGTTGTTGTTGTTGTTGTTGTCGTTGTCGTTGTTGTCGTTGTCGTTGTTGTTGTTGTTGTTGCTGTCGTTGTTGTCGTTGTTGTCGTTGTTGTCGTTGTTGTTGTTGTTGTTGTTGTTGTTGTCGTTGTTGTCGTTGTTGTTGTTGTCGTTGTTGTTGTTGTTGTTGTTGTTGTTGTTGTCGTTGTTTTTGTTGTCGTTGTTGTTGTTGTTGTCGTTGTCGTTGTCGTTGTTGTCGTTGTTGTTGTTGTTGTTGTTGTTGTTGTTGTTGTTGTCGTTGTTTTTGTTGTCCTTGTTGTTGTTGTTGTTGTCGTTGTCGTTGTTGTCGTTGTTGTTGTTGTTGTTGTTGTCGTTGTTGTTGTTGTTGTTGTTGTTGTTGTCGTTGTTTTTGTTGTCCTTGTTGTTGTTGTTGTTGTTGTCGTTGTCGTTGTTGTCGTTGTTGTTGTTGTTGTTGTTGCTGTTGTTGTCGTTGTTTTTGTTGTCCTTGTTGTTGTTGTTGTTGTTGTCGTTGTCGTTGTTGTCGTTGTTGTTGTTGTTGTTGTCGTTGTTGTTGTCGTTGTTGTCGTCGTCGTTGTTTTTGTTGTCCTTGTTGTTGTTGTTGTTGTTGTTGTTGTGGTCCTTGTTGTGTTGTTGTTGTTGTGGTCACGACATAAACAAGCGGAATTCAAATGTTTTGAGCTTTGAGCTTTTTTTAGCTTTTTTATATAGCGCAATATCCACTAAACGTGCCCAAAGCGCTTTACAGCAACACTTAACATTTAGGACTGGACATGACGCCTGTTAGGCGATATTACAATTTTTTTCGGACTGAGACAAAGCTATTAACGCCCAGGTACTCATTTTGCACCTGAGTACGGTGAGAAAATGTGAGTAAATAACCTTTTCCAAGGACTAAACTATGCGCCGAGTGTGCGAGGCTCGAACCCAGGACTTTCCGATCCGAAAGCGAGTGTACACATACCACAAGACCCCATAGATAGTGTTATTTATTGCGATCTTTATTTATTGTTTGGAAACGGATATAAACCGGGTCGTCGTGACGGATAAATTGAAATATTAAGGCTAATTTATCATAATTGAATTAAACGAGATCTCTTAATTATGGAGAGTAAAATTCATTTCTTTCATAAATAATGATAATATTTCTTAATGATAATGGTTTTTGTGGGTACGATAGCTCAGTTGATAGAGCACACCCCTCACACGAAAAGGGACCAAGATCGATCCCGAACGCCGTCGAGATTTTTTTATGACCCCCCCCCCCTCCCTGTCCACCCACCCAGGTCAGCATTGAATGGGTAGCTGGGTCTGTAAGTTCTGGTGGAAAGTACCTTGTGATAGACTAGCGTCCTATCCCAAGGATAGAAAGAAATTGCTTTTGTCCATTTCACCTTATAGAAACCGGGATAAACTCTAGCTCCGTAGGGCATAATGACCTTCTTTTTAGCATCAAATTATCTGGCAACTCCAGTGGCAAAAATAAACTTTTGACGTAATCAACGTAGGGTAAATTAATTTCTTACTTATTATTTATGTCTCTGAAATGTAATTATCCAGGATAAAAGGCCAAAATGATTTTAATCAGTAAAAAAATAAATAAATATAGAATAAATAAATCAATTAATCAAAAAATGAATAGTAATAAATAAATAAATAACATTTTAAAAATATATAGATAAGTAAATAAATAAAAGAAAATGAACAAATAGTTAAATCTATCTATCTATCTATCTATCTATCTATCTATCTATCTATCTATCTATCTATCTATCTATCTATCTATCTATCTATCTATCTATCTATCTATCTATATATGCCCATCTATCTATTTATCTATCTATCTATTTATCTATTTATCTATCATATATATATATATATATATATATATATATATATATATATATATATATATATATATATATATATATATATATATATATATATGCCGATCTATCTATATATCTATCTTTCTATCTATTTATCTTTCTATTTATTTATCTATCTATTTATCTATCTATCTGCGTTAGAAATGTCTATCTATCAACATACATTTATCTACAAACACATCATATCTGTGATTTAACAAGCCCTCGATAGAAACCGTCCTGTATATCTATTTATCTATCTATCTATTTATTTATCTATCTATCTGCGTTACAAATGTCTATCTGTCCACATACATTTATCTACATACACAGCATATCTATCTATGATTTAACAACCCCTCAATAGAAACCGTTCTCTCTCCTCCCCTCCCCTCTCCACCCAACCCCCCCCCCCCCCACTTTCTCCTCCCTACCTAATTTCTAAATGATTGGGGTTTTTGCAATTTTACTATCACTGTCCTAACACCCATTTAGCCCATTTTGCATATATTCTCTCTCTCTCTCTCTCTCTCTCTCACTCTCTCTCACTCTCTCTCTCTCACTCACTCTCTCTATCTATCTCTCTCACTCTCTCTCTCTCTATCTATCTATCTCTCTCTCACTCTCTCTCACTCACTCTCACTCTCTATCTATCTATCTTATCTACTTTTCTATCTATTTCTCTATTTCTCGCTCTCGCTCTCTCTCTCTCTCTCTCTCTCTCTCTATATATATATATATATATATATATAATTCATACTTTCTCTCTCTCTCCCTCTCTCTCTCTCTCTCTCTCTCTCTCTCTCTCTCTCTCCTTCTCTCCCCTTCCCCCACCGCCATGTCTCCTTTCTTTCCCTTTCTCTCCCTAACCCCCCCCCCGCCCCCCCTCTCTCTCTCTCTCTCTCTCTCTCTCTCTCTCTCTCTCTATCTATCTATCTACTTCTCTATCTATTTCTCTCCTTCTCGCTCTCTCTCTCTATCTCTCTCTCTCTTTCTCTCCCTCTCTCTATTCATCTATCTATCCTTCTCCCCCCCCCCCCCCTTCTCCCCTCACTCTAACACACCCACACCCACACACACACACACACACACACACACACACACACACAGACATACATCATTCACATTCTCCTCTCTCTCTCTCTCTCTCTCACCCTCTCACCTTCCTTCAGGCTAATTCACCGACACTTCATTCCCATTTCTATAATTATACTGGGTCGACATCCACCCGTCCCTATATAACGAACTCACACCACGGTCATCTCACCACATCCTGACCACCAGTCCTTGCGTCTGACCGAAGGCCACGATCTCACCCACCACTGTCCTTTAACTCTGACTGACTGACCAGCACAACCCATCAGGTGAAAACTTACATAACAACCGGTTCTCTTGTGACTTAGCTAACTCACTCAATCTTAGAGATTTTTGCAAGAACTTTTCAAAATTGGAATGTTTTTTTGTTTTTTTTGGTGGTTTTTTTTTTCAAATTTGATAATTTATATTTTAAAGTGCCCAGAGCTTGTGTTTTACACGAGAATGAGCGCTGTATAAATGTCTATTATTATTATTATTATTATTATTATTATTATTATTATATTATTATTATTATTATTATTATTATTATATTATTATATTATTTAAAAATAAGCATGCGCATATATATTTTTATTCAACTATCATTAACATGTAAAAATTAAAAAAACATGAGCTTTGATACTTGATACGCCTATAAATTGCCCCATAAAAATGTAATAAATAGGCATGGGGTAAAAGCAACACGGCTAAACTACTGATAATATAGTCGTTATTAGGGTTGAGTTAGGTACTTATAGATGGAATGAAATTGACATCACTCAGGTCTTTGTTATCGTTTTTTTACAGCAATTTTTGTGATTAATTCTTACTGAATTCTATCAATCAGGCTATAGATTGTTTGAAGATGACGTCACTCAGGTCTTTGTTATTGTTTTTTTTTTGCCATCCGCGTTTATGAGTAATGCTCACTGAACTGTATTAACCTGACTATAAACGTTCATGGATACACACAGTTTTGTGTGTTGGTCCGTTATACTTCCGGGTGGCAATGTTGTGATGTTCTCAGCCAAGCGCATACTATCTATAGATAGTTCGAAGTTGACGCCACTGAGGTCTTTGTTATTGTTTTTTTTTTAACCATCCGCGTTTATGAGTAGCTCTCACTAAACCGTATTAACCAGACTATATACGTTCATGGTTGTACACAGTTTTGTGTGTTGGTCCGTTATACTTCCGGATGACAATGTTGTGAGATTCTTAGACAAGCGCATACTATCTATAAATGTTCAAACTTAAGACGTTATTTGTGTTTGTTGATACGTTTTACTCGGTTGGTGGATGTTGTGAGTATTTTACATAAACGCAAAGGCATCAATCCCGACAAACTATCAGGTGAGAATTAGCGTAACTTGTAATTTAATTAGAGATACACAGCGGTGTGTTGGATGGGAGCATCCCTTGATCAATACCTATGTGTTCGATGGGTGTACGATCCGATTGTGATGTCGTTTCTCTTCTCTTTACTAGCCTATCCTGCTTCTTTGTTTGTGATGTATTTTGACAGGAATTTTTTTTCTGTAAATTCTGCCGTTTGTTCTTGGTTATTTTAATTTAGTTATGATATCTTAGGTTTGATTTTGATTTACATTTGTACTAATTTTTGTTGGATTGCTTGTTTTTTTGTTTCAGCGGTCTCTCATATAACCTCAATGGTGTTGGAAGAGACCTAAAGCAACAAACAAACAAACACAAAAAAATATTCAGACAACCCATGTGTGCGGCTATGTGTTCTTGTGGTATGACACTCGCTTTCGGATCGGAAGGTCCTGGGTTCGAGCCATGCGCGGCGCATAGTTGAGTCCTTGGAAAAGGCTCTTTACTCACATTCTCTCACCGTACTCAGGTGTAAAATTAAAAACTTGGCCATTAACAGCGTTGTCTCTGTCCGAAAAAAAATTGTAATATTATCGCCTAACAGGCGTCATGTCCCGTCCTACATGTTAAGTGTTGCTGTTGGCCAGGGACCCCTTGTAAAACGCCTTGAGTTTGAGCACATTTTGTGGATATTGCGCTATATAAAAGCTCAATTAAAAAACTAGCATAACTTGTAACTTACTTAGAGTTACCTATTCACACAACCCATCAGGTGAGAACTAGAATTACTTACCTATTCAGACAACCCATCAGGTGAGAACTAGAGTACTTACTATTCACACAACCCATCAGTGGAACTAGAGTTACTTACTATTCACACAATCCATCAGGTGAGACAGAGTTATTACCTTTTCACACAACCTATCAGTGAACTAGAAGTTACTTACCTATTCAACAACCATCAGGTGAGAACTAGAATTACTTACCTATTCAGACAACCCATCAGGTGAGAACTAGAGTTACTTACCTATTCAGACAACCTATCAGGTGAGAACTAGAGTTACTTACCTATTCAGACAACCTATCAGGTGAGAACTAGAGTTACTTACCTATTCAGGCAACCCATCAGGTGAGAACTAGAGTTACTTACCTATTCAGACAACCCATCAGGTGAGAACTAGAGTTACTTACCTATTCAGACAACCCATCAGGTGAGAACTAGAGTTACTTACCTATTCAGACAACCGAACAGGTGAGAACTAGAGTTACTTACCTATTCAGACAACCCATCAGGTGAGAACTAGAGTTACTTACCTATTCACACAACCCATCAGGTGAGAACTAGAGTTACTTACCTATTCACACAACCCATCAGGTGAGAACTAGAGTTACTTACCTATTCACACAACCTATCAGGTGAGAACTAGAGTTACTTACCTATTCACACAATCCATCAGGTGAGAACTAGAATTACTTACCTATTCAGACAACCCATCAGGTGAGACTAGAGTTACTTACCTATTCACACAACCATCAGGTGAGAACTAGAGTTACTTACCTATTCAGACAACCCAACAGGTGAAAACTAGAGTTACTTACCTATTCAGACAACCCATCAGGTGAGAACTAGAGTTACTTACCTATTCAGACAACCCAACAGGTGAGAACTAGAGTTACTTACCTATTCAACAACCCATCAGGTGAAACTAGAGTTACTTACCTATTCAGACAACAACAAGGTGAGAACTAGAGTTACTTACCTATTCAGACAACCCATCAGGTGAACTCGATACTTGGACTTACTTTTGGTTTGAATGGTGGATATGTGTTATTGTGTGACAACTATCCCGTGGGGCTAATAATGAATAATTACATAAAGGTGAATAACTATTTTTTTTCGGATGAAAGTACATAAATGGACAACTATTTTTGTACGATTAGTTTGGTGAATAATGTTATTGTTGTTGGGGATGTAGTTGTAGGGGAATAACTATTTGTTTGCGGCTAATAATAATAGTTACATAAAGGGGACATAACTATTTTTGTAGCGGGATGATAAGTTACATAAAGGTGACATAACTATTTTTTTTAGCGGGATGATAAGTTACATAAAGGGGACATAACTATTTTTTTTAGCGGGATGATAAGTTACATAAAGGGGACATAACTATTTTTGTAGCGGGATGATATGTTACATAAAGGTGACATAACTATTTTTTTAGCGGGATAATAAGTTACATAAAGGGGACATAACTATTTTTTTAGTGGGATGATAAGTTACATAAATGGGACATAACTATTTTTGTAGCGGGATGATAAGTTACATAAAGGGGACATAACTATTTTTGTAGCGGGATGATAAGTTACATAAAGGGGACATAACTATTTTTGTAGCGGGATGATAAGTTACATAAAGGGGACATAACTATTTTTGTAGCGGGATGATAAGTTACATAAAGGGGACATAACTATTTTTGTAGCGGGATGTAGACGCAGGTTTTTATGATGACGTAAAAGAGCGGGGATGGATGATCTTCATTGATGACCAGTATATATTTAGATTAGAAAATAAGATGCCATCACTCTGAAACCAGAAGATCATATAGATAGAACGAAGATGACGTCACTCATGTCTTTGTTATTGTTTCTTGCCATTCGCGTTTATGAGTAATTCTCACTAAACTGTATTAACCAGACTATAAACGGTCATGTTTACACACAGTTTTGCGTGTTGGTCCGTTATACTTCCGGATGGCAATGTTGTGAACTTCTTAGCCAAGTGCATACTATCTATACACACGGTATGTATCCAGTGCTCCGGATGAGTGGTTATACACTTCCAATGAAATAGGAACCAGTATATGTTTGACTTCCCACTTTATTTCCCTCATGATAAACAACATAAATTGTAAAGCCCCGTAGACTGTTGGTAAAAAAAATAAATTATACTTTCTCACCTGATGGGTTGTGCGGTCTTGTGGTATGACACCCGCTTTCGGATCGGAAGGTCCTGGGTTCGAGCCTCGCGCTCGGCGCATAGTTGAGTCCTTGGAAAAGGCTCTTTACTCACATCCTCTCACCGTACTCAGGTGTAAAATGAGTACCTGGACGTTAACAGCGTTGTCTTTGTCCGAAAATTGTAATATCGCCTAACAGGCGTCATGTCCCGTCCTCAATGTTAAATGTTGCTGTTGACTAGGGACCCCTTGTAAAGCGCTTTGAGCACATTTGGTGGATATTGCGCCATATATAAAAGCTCAATTCTTCTTATTTTTTTTTTCTTTGACGCTTATAGCCTATTGATATTCCCACACATTGTATCTGCCCATAATTTCTGAAATTAATAACAAGAGATGATTAGTAGACGGGGTTAATTTTGTGCGTGTCTAGAATCATTAAATCTCTCTTTTAGTCTGACAGCACGTGACATATGACCTGGAAATAATAATATAATTGAAATGACCTGTCTGCGTCTTGGCCTAACAGGCTTCAAAATTTGACAGGTCTCTATTTTTACTGGCCTATCTGAAATATGATGCAGTATTTTATTGTATTCAATTGTTTTGAAATACTGCTGGGGTTATTTTGTACTCAGGATGTCACAGAAGGTTGGAACAAATAAGAAAATAGTTTACGGAGAAACATATACCACTGGGAAGCAATGGGTGTTAGTTAGCGAAAATAACAAGAAATAATTCAAGTTGTTTTAACCCTCTCCTTACCAAATATACGAAAATCGTCACATTTGTTACGATACAACCAACATTTGTCTTATTCAAATTTCTCCGGTAAAATTTAAATAAAATGAACTGCGTGTTGTAGTGCATGCCTTGCTAAACACATTATTTGTCGCAAGAATTTTACTGCTATTGTGTTTGAGTGATAAAAAATCTATTTTTGTGTTAGTTTGGTGTGAAGTTTTGGAGAAAATCATGAACATGGCTGGTAATGAGAGAGTTAACACAAAACAGAACTCGAAAAAAACGACTTAACAGATTTGTAACGATTGTTTAAAATACATAGATACACCTTTAATGGATTTCAACGTGTCCACCATTTTGTGTGGTCAGTACTTTGACGCGTGGCTCAAATTCTCCCCGAGTGTTTTTGATCTATTTGTTCTTTGCTGACCGATTCAACTGCCATCAATAAAAACTTGAATGATTTCTTTAGGAACTGAAACAAAATACCATAATGATAGAAATGATAATATAATAAATGTGACCAAAACGGTATTATGTCGGAACGAACCATATGCTTAAAAGCCGAATTTAATATTAAACTGGTCAAAAATATAAATTGTTGACATCAGCACCCTAAAATATGGAATCCATTCTCTTCAATAAAACAAACAAACTCAACACAAGTCTGATATTTCTGGCTATAAATTCATTTTCAACATCTTAACCATCCCGACTTAATACCGTTTTGAGGCGAAGGGTCACAAATGAGCTTTTATAGAGCGCAATATCCACTAAATGTGCTCAAAGCGCTTTACAAGGGGTAATTGGCCAACAACAAGATTTAACATTTAGGACGGGACATGGCGCCTGTTAGGCGATGTTGCAATTCTTTTCGGACAGAGACAACGCCGTTAACGGCCAGGTACTCTTTTTACACCTGAGTACGGTGAGAGAATGTGAGTAAAGATCCTTCTCCAAGGACTCAACTATGCGCCGAGCGCGAGGCTCGAACCCAGGCCCTTTAGATCCGAAAGCGAGTGTCACAGCACTAGACCACATAGCCGCACCGATATCTTCATCGGTTTCAGAATAAATACGATTTATTACTTGTCCCAGCCTTTTGGGACACCATGTAAAAAAAAAGAGAAAGAATGATCATATTCTGTCCTTGATGTCTCTATTTAATAACATTTATTTTTCTTTTCATTTTTCGAAATGACAGAAACATTGTCACATTATTAAAGAGCGTCCTCTCGTCAACCGTCAAGGGTTAAAAACTTTGACATTTGACAAGGTCGTCGTATAAGATATACTGGAATATAGCAACCATGGAAACGACTACTATTTTCAGTATCAACAACAACACAGACGCAAATTGCTCTTTAGCAGAACATAGCGCCCGCTGCCCCGAAGACAACAACTCCTTCAACACTCATCACAACAATACGGAAAACGCTTCCCAAACTAGCGTCATTGACATTGCCACCAACCTCATTGCAAGACCTACTCCACCTCTCATCTCCGACGAACTCACGTACATTCTTGAGATCGTCATCGTTGTCTTCGGCCTCTACGTGACGTCACTTTTCGGCGTTTGCGCTAACGTCATCAACACAGTTGTCTACGTCAAGCAAGGCCTCAAAGACAGCATCACTCTAGGACTTTTCGCCTTGTCCATATCCGACCTCCTCCTCGTCATCATGCCTCTGGTGACCGCCTCTTGCCACGCGGCCGACTACCTCCTACCGAACTCCCCAATCGACTTCCCGTCCATCCACTACGCGTCTTCTGGGTGGATGCGGAATATGATGTATTCCATGTCCTGTATCATCACAGCGGTTCTCTCCCTTGAAAGGTGCTGCTGCATCATTCTGCCATTTCAAGTCAAGGCAATTTTTACCCGCGGCAAAACGGCTTTTATAATAGGGACAGCGTTCCTGTTCCATTTCGCTTGCATTCTGATCCTGCCGATGGCGTATGAACTAACCTGGTGGCCTGGTTATAATTATTCCATTTCCAATAATATGACCAGGATTTTCAGAGTCGTCTTCTTCGAAGAAGGGGAGGCAATCGAAGTTTTTAACACGACCGTCATGTCGCTTATCGTTCCTTCCGCTACTCAAGCCATCGTTACGGTGTGCGTGGTGGTTATGATTCACGGTTTGCGAGCGTCCGCTGAATTTAGAAACAAAACAGCTGCGAGAGCTGAAGCTTCTGGGAAAGTCTACACCGTTGAAAATAAGTCATATCCCTCGGCCGATGTCGATACCACCCAATCTTCTGATCTGGCCACATCGAATATAAGTGAAAAACAAATCAAGGAGAATACATTACGCGAAAAAAGTAAGATCCGAAATCCCGTCTCGGGCCGCGATGCGAGATTGATAAAGACGATGATATTTTTGGTGACCATCCAATCAGCTTGCAACATTCCCTTCTTGGCGGCAACTTTTGCCTGGCGTTCCATTCCCGAGATGAACATTGGAATGCCCTACGAGAATACGCTCAGGGTTGTGTTCAGTTTGGTTTATTTGCTCGGCAACCTGAACGCGTCTTGTAACGTGTTTGTGTATTATCACACGAGCAGTACTTTTCGATTCGTGCTAGGCTCAATGTGCTGCAGGCAGAAGAAGAAACAAAAGGAAGTTATGGTCACATAGATAGTCCGGACTCGTGTATAATGAGCAGTAAAATTAAGTGTTGTGTCAGGTTTCATGTTTCAAATGGAAAAATTGGGGAGCAGACACTGCAGTGAGATCAAGAACTGAAAAAATCTGGCACTGTTTCATACACACTTTTTTCAGATCTATGGATAGTATACGCTTGGCGAAGAAACTCACAACATTGGCATCCGGAAATATAACGGACTAGCACACAAAATAACTATGTGTAACACCTTGAACTTTTATAGTCTGGTTAATACAGCTTAGTTAGACGTACTCATAAACGCGGATGGCAAAAAACAATAACAAAGACCTGAATGAGTGACGTCAACTTCATTCTATCCATAGGATAAAATTAGGATAGGTCAATGTACTGCTTGCAAAATAAACCTTTAAAGAGTTGTGATTAAGAAACTGAAAAGAAATAGATAGTCACATAGATAGATAGTCGAACTCCATTTTACTTTCTGACATACCTACGTACTATCCAGCGTCGTCCTCAATGACGTTGGTTGCCATGCCATCACTCTGCGGTGACGACGAATGTCTGCCCATTCCCCGCGTTTGTTGACGTCATCGTACAGCTCTCTGCAATTTTCCTGTACATTCCAGGGTATTGTTTGTTTGTTTGTTTGTTTGTTTTACATAACTTGACCTTTTCACATACATTTCACACGAACAGTAATACTAATACGCTTCAACTTCAACTGCCGTAACGGGTCTTCCCTCGTAATGACGCATGGTAACTTAGTAACTGGCTCTAAACTATCGGAACAATGGCGGACGCCCTTATGAAATATTTCTCCGACGAGCAGAGGGAAAAAACATTATAAACCTGTTCATGTTTTGACTTTTACACATTCTTATCACAAAACATATGAAAAGTTCTAGCCAGCATAAAGAATAAAAAGTACCGATTTTCTTTGTTTAGAACCACGATGGCCGCCGTTGCGGGGCGACGTGACATCAGACTATTGAATCCAATTATTATAGAATCGTGCTGGAACCAATGCACTGCTTGCAAAGGAAACCTTTGAGAGATGTGACTGGACCAATGATTCGCATTCAAAAGGAACAGAGAAAAAACTTTAGCTTTTGTATAGAGCAATATCCACTAAAAGTGCTCAAAGCGCTTTACAAGGAGTCCCTAGCCAACAGCAACCCGTAACATGTAGAACGAGACATGACGCCTATTAGAGTATAATATTGCATTTTTTCGGACAGAGACAACGCTGTTAACTGCCAGATACTCATTTTACACACGAGTACGGTGAGAGAATGTAAGTAAAAAGTCTTTTCCAAGGGCTCAACTATGCGCCGAGCGAGGCTCGAACACAGGACCTTCCGATCCGAAAGCGAGTGTCATACCACTAGACAAAATAGCCGCACAGAAAAGCGATTACATAGATTGTCCGATTCATTTAACACGAGCAGTAATAGCCTTCAACAGTCATGACGTCACTTCCCTCGTTATGGCTCATAGTAACTTAGTAACTGGTTCTTAACTATCGGAGCTATGGCAGACGCCCTTATGAAATACTTATTCAACGAGCATAAAAGTGTATCCAGAGGAGAAAAACATTATAAATCTGATCATGTTTTGACTTTTATACATTCTGATCACATGACACGTGAAAAACGTTCTCGCCAGCATGGAGAATAAAACGTAGCGATTTTCTTTGTTTAGAACCAAGCTGCTCGTTGCTGGGCGACGTGACATCAGACTATTGAATCCAATTATTATTGAGTTGAAATGAGAATGAAGCACAGCTTGTAAAAAGAAACCTTGCGAGTTGTGACTTAATCAATGTGTTGCATGCAAAAGAACGGAACTGGGATAAATAGTTACATAGACAGTCCGACACATTAAAAAGAATAACATTGAGCTTTATATAGCGCAATATTCACTAAATGTGCTCAAAGCGCTTTACAAGGGGTCCCTGGTCAACAGCAACACTTAACATGTAGGACCGAAACATGACGCCTGTTAGTCGATATTACAATTATTTCGGACAAAGACAACGCTGTTAACGGCCAGGTACTCATTTTACACCTGAGTACGATGAGAGAATGTGAGTAAAGAGCCTTTTCCAAGGACTCAACTATGCGCCAAGCGCGAGGCTCGAACCCAGGACCTTCCGATCCGAAAGCGAGTGTCATACCTACCACTAGACAACATTGCCGCACAGAAAAGCGATTACATAGAGTGTCCGATTCATTTAACACGAGCAGTAATTATTATTGAGTTGAAATGGGAATGATGTGCAGCTTGTGAAAGAAACCTTGCGAGTTGTGGCTTAATCGATGTGTTGCATGCAAAAGAAACTGAAAGAAATGTTACATATCTATATTTTGATACGTTTAAATATATCATCATGTTAAAAATTGATATTGTTAATCTGTTTGTCATATTCTCACAACTGTTGTAAACTATGAATAAACAAAACGGATCCTTAGTGTTTGCTTTAAGTGTTTCCAGTTTGTGAAGTCTCTGAAGTATTCAGCCGTTTTATTAAAGAACACAGTATGTGTCAACATGGCTTACACCTGTTGGCACTGAGCCTGGGCTCAGTGAATGGGCATGATCTATATTAACTTTCCGTGTGCTCGAGGTCATTGGTCACATTGCAAAATGTGCTCAAAATG
>NC_088371.1:33407094-33417448 GCF_034508935.2 Berghia stephanieae | reverse complement strand
GCCCGTAAGTAAAAAATCCCTTTATGATTAGAGTAGGCCAGTTTCGTTCCCCGTAAGGAAAAAATACCTTCATGATTAGAATTGTGTGTTATTTTCGTTGCCCGTAAGTTTAAAATCCTTTCATGTTTAAAAAAGGGGCAGTTTTTTCCCCGAAAGTATAAAATTTCCTTATGATTAGAATTGTGGGTCAGTTTTTTTTTGCCCGAAATAAAAAATACCTTTCATGTTAAAATTTGGGCATTTCGTTCCCCCGAAAGTATAAAATACCTTTCATGTTTAAAAATTGTGGGTCAGTTTCTTGCCCGTAAGTTAAAATACCTTTCATGATTAGAATTGGGGGAAATTTCTTCCCCGTAAGTATAAAAACCCTTTTCATAAATTGAATTGTGGGTAGTTTCGTTCCCTGTAATATAAAATACCTTTCTTTTTTAAAAAAGGGTGGGTCAGTTTCGTTCCCTGTAAGTTAAAATACCTTTCGATTAAATTTGGCATTTTTCGTTGCCCGAAGTTAAAATCCTTTATGTTAAAGGGGGGTTTCGTTCGTTGCCCGTAATTAAAATACCTTTATATTGATTTGTGGGTCAGTTTCGTTCCCCGAAAAGGAAAAAATCCTTCTGATTAGAATTGTGGGTCATTTTCTTTCCCCGTAAGGAAAAATATTTTTTGTTTAAAAATTTTGGGGTCAGTTTGTTGCCCGAAGTAAAAATATTTTTCATGTTAAAAGGGGGGGTCATTTCCCCGTTCCCCGTAATATAAAATCCCTTTCATGATTAGAAATGGGGGCCAATTCTTGCCCGTAAGTATAAAATCCCTTTTTCATGATTGAAGAAAATTAGAATGAGCTTTTATATAGCGCAATATCATTTCAGCGTGCTCAAAGCTCTTTACAAGGGTCCTGGCCAACAACATTTAACATTTAGGACGGGACAGCCCCCTGTTAGGCGATATTAAAATTTTTTGGGAAAAAGACAACGCTGTTAAACGGCCATGTACTCATGTTACACCTGAGTACGGTGAGAGAATGTGAGTAAAGAGCCTTTTCCAAGGACTAACTATGCGTCGAGCGAGGTCGAACCCAGGACCTTCCGATCCGAAAGCGGTGTCATCCCACTGACCACTAGCCAAACAAATGTGATGATGACTTCCGAACCTGGATTGATCCCTTGAAAATAGACGTGTATGGATGATTTGAATGAAGGAATGAATAAATGAATGAATTTATATAGCGCCTAGACCACAATGTGCTCGAGTGCGCTTTACAATGCAAAAAAAAACAAAAATAAATTGATAATTTAAGCATAACATTATTCATATTGGAATAGATCAATCATTTGTAATTTAATTACCACGCACTGTGCTACAAGGTGAAAATTTTGGATATAGGATTTAGGATAAGTGTAGCCGAACGATATTACTACTACTACTACTACTACTTCTACATACTTACTACTACTACTACTACTAACTACTACTACTTACTACTACTACTACTTACTACTATACTTACTACTACTATACTACTACTATACTACTACTACTACAAACTACTTCACTACTATAGTACTACTATACTACACTACTACTACTATACTACTACTACTACTACTACTACTATACTTACTACTACTACTACTACTAACACTGCTACTACTACTACTACTACTACTCTCTATACACTACTACTACTACTACTACTAACTTACTACTACTACTACGACTACTACTGTACTACTACTACTACTACTACACTATAGTACTATACTACTACTACTACTACAACTAACTACTATAACTACTACTACTACTACCACTATTCATACTACTACAACATACTACTACATTACTACTACTACTACTACTACTATACTACACTAACTACTATACTACTATTATACTACTACTACTAATACTACTACTACTACTACTACTACTACTACTATACTACTATCTACGTACTACTACTACTACTACTACTACTACTACTACTACTACTACTACTATACTACTATACGTACTACTCGTATAAAATATCTCATCGATTATCGATATTTATTTTTAGCCATCGATCGATCGATTAATTGATAATCAGGTCAAAAGACGAGGCTATATCACGTGACCTATATATATATATATATATATATAGATATATATATATATAATATATATATATAATATAAAGAATAAGAGGCGTAAGCCTGATCAGTTAGAGCGTGTCTTTAACTTTTAAGCAATTTTCCAAACAATGGCAAGCTATTTTCAAAGTGGTTAGGTGCCAGATGTGTTACAATCAGTGGCGTGGCATGCTTATAATATTAAGGCGGTGCCAGAATAAGATTAAATGAATTAAAACATGCGATATTTGTAAATACAAAAGAAAGAAAAAAAATATACAGAAAAGACTTACTCAAATAAGTATGAGGCGGTATTTTACTATTTCTGTTTTTATTTTTCTAAATGCTGCGATCAATTTTTAAAAGAATCGGTGGTGTCAGGCACCAAATCAACCAATATAGCCACGCCCTGGTTACAATACAATGGGCTGGAGACTTTGGTCTGAAATTTTGGGTTGTTGTGTAGCAGTTCTTTACACACTCGAACAGACACGATGGAAAAGAGTTTTCAATGAATAGTTAGTTGAATATCACCATTTGTTGTAATCGACATGGAGACACAACCTGGATCGAACGATTACCCAGATCATCATCCACTTCTTTGTTTTGTTTGCTCGTAAGTACGACATGCTATATATATAATATAATATAATATAATATAATATAATATAATATAATATAATAATCATTTCGAATTTTATAGGTATCGATTATTGATTGGTTAGTTACGGGTCAAAAGAGCACGTTTTCGATAGGTATGTGACAATTTTTCAGTGACCCCCCCGCCATGACCGAATGAATCCATAGCGCGGTTTGTTTTTTGTTGTTGTAGTTTTGTTTTTCTTTTTTGGGGGTTGGGGGGGGGGGGGGGGGGGAGGGAATCTTCCTTCAGGCCAAGAATACTTGTAGAAAAAACGTGCCAAATATTTCCTCTGTCGTCAATCTGGATTTTAAAACATTGTATTTAATCTCAAATTAAATTTTGTATTTAATCTCAATTAAATTGAGCTTTTGTATTATAGGCCAATATCAACTAAACGTGCTCCAAAGCGCTTTACAAGGGTCCCTGACCAACAGCTACATGTAACATGTAAGACGGGACATGACGCCTGTTATTTATTGTGTTTTTATAGTTCTTGTTATTGGCTGAAGAAGGGTTTTAAGCCGAAACGTTCCTTGTTCATTTGTTTTGTTCTTTTTTTGTTGTTCTTTTGTTTTGAAGGTGTTATATTATTTATATTTCGTTCATTGCGTTTGACATTATCGCAGAGATTGGGGCCAACAACAGTGTGGGGCCCCAGTTTGGCTTAAAATGTTTTAAGTTATTGATTGGGGCCAAAAGAGGGTGGCCCTTTTTGGGTTTCAACTGTCTTACGTTATTGATTGGGGCCAAAAGAGGGTGGCCCAGTTTGGCGTCAACTTTCTTTGTTTCGTTGCCCGTAAGTCTGAATATATTCCATTGTTTGATCGCACCATGTCAATCGGCAACCATGACTTATTGATTATTGGGTGACCAGAATAACCTGAATGTAGATTTATTTGTATTTTGAATTGGATTCAATAGTCTGATGTCATGTCCCCCATCGTGGTTCTAAACAAAGAAAATCGGTACTTTTTATTCTTCATGCTGGCTAGAACTTTTCATATGTCTTGTGATCAGAATGTGTAAAAGTCAAAACATGATGAGATTTATAATGTTTTTTTCCCTCTGGATACGCTTTTATGCTCGTCGGAGAAATATTTCATTAGGGCGTCCCCCATTGTTCCGATAGTTTAGAGCCAGTTATTAAGTTACCATGCGTCATTACGAGGGAAGTGACGTTACGACTGCTGAAGCGTATTAACCTGACCTTAACCTTTATCCCCGATAGCTCAGTTGGTAGAGCACTCGCTTCACACGCAAAGGGACCGAGACCGAGCGTAGCTATCGTTAATTATTTGTATAGCCTGACACTGACCAAAAAATGACGTCAAAAGACAAGTCTTTTGCCACAAAAGAAAACAAATCGTGAGTTGTATTCAATACTTCAACCAATGGGACCACTTGTTTCCATGAGCTCTACTTACGACACTAGACGTTTTGTTTTCTTTTGTGGCTAAAGACTGGCATTTTGACGTCATTTTTTAGTCAGTGTCAGGCCATAACTTTACGAAGGCCACGCTCTGATGGCGTGTAGGTGACCCCTCGTCTCAATATTAAGTATTAAGTCGGGATGATCAAGATGCTGAAAATGGAATTTGTGGCCAGAAATATCATGCTTAAGTTGAGTTTATATGCTTTATAGGGAAGGAATATCATATTTTACTGTAGTAAATACCAACGTTTCATATTTTTGACCTGTTTAACTCTCATTTGGCATTTTTTAGCATCTGGTCCATCTCGACATAATACCGTTTTGAGTCGAGGGGTCACATATGATATGCAGGTTTAACAGCCGAACCTACTAGCTTATGGGCTCATTTTTTTAAACATCGTTGTTATGCACAACATTTTGCGTGATTTCTATTTTTAGATTTCCATCACAACAATGAGCTCATCATAAATAATTGGGTTACCGGACTAGTAAAATAAATACGTTCACGTCAGTCCCTGATAATTAGGTCAAAGGTCAAAAGACTATAATATTAATAATAATATTATTTTTTGACTGTTCGCGTTGTAGTAATAGTAGTATCTTATTTGACCTACTTCTGATGGATGGTGAATATCAATCTGGTGAATGGAAAAAATCAAGGGGAGGGGAGAGCGAGAGAGAGAGAGAGAGAGAGAGAGAGAGAGAGAGAGAGAGAGAGAGAGAGAGGAGAAAGAAATAAAGAAAGAAAGAAGAGAGAGAGAGAGAGAGAGAGAGAAAGAAATAAAGAAAGAAATAAAGAGAGAGAGAGAGAGAGAGGAGAAAGAAATAAAGAAAGAAAGAAAGAAAGAGGGAGAGAGAGAGAGAGAAAGAAATAAAAGAGAGGGAGAGAGAAAGAAATAAAGAAAGAAGAGAGAGAGAGAGGAGAGAGAGAGAGAGAAGAGAGAGAAAGAAATAAAGAAAGAAATAAAGAGAGAGAGGGAAGAGAGAGAAGAGAGAGAGAGAGAGAGAGAGAGAGAGAAGAGAGAGAGAAACCTGTACCTTTAAGGCTATTGGTGAGTTATGGTTTATTTATTAGGCAACAACAACAACAACAACAACAACAACAACAACAACAACAACAGCTATAATAGAATCATACTGCAGTAAGTAATAAATAGAATCCCATAAAACTCAAAATCACCAATTTTCACCCGTCGAATTCCTAAATCGGTCACATACAGAAAGCAATAAAAGTTTTGATTGAAATATCGGCCATTATTCGTCTGGTTCGAATTCTATGATTGTACGTTATTGTCCGAAATCAATAGCTTATCTGTATTGGTGATATTGGAATGGCCTTGGTGATTGAATTACACGCGTACACTGATACACTGCCATCCTCTAGAAAAACACGTTTTTAAAAATTTTGGCCAAAAAATTCGTCCTTCAAATATCGATCGATTTACATGACCTAACCCTCATTTGGCAAAAAAAAAAAAAAAAAAAAAAAAAAAGAAAATAAATCCCAAACCTGGGCTTTGTGACGGATTTCTTAGAGTCCCAGGTTTGAGACTTTTTGCCAAGATGTGAGGGTCGTTTAAATCGACCAATATTTGAAGGACGAGTTTTCTGGCCAAAATTCTTAATATATTTTTAAATAAAGAGTACAGCGGTCGTGGTTGTACAAACGAAGAGACAAAATAAAGTGAGAGGAGTAACGTCTTTTTCTGTATTTAATTTAGGAAAGATAAAAATAAACAAAGAGATAACAATAGATAGAACGAAGATGATGTCACTCGGGTCTTTGTTATTTTTTTTTTTTGCCATTCACGTTTATGAGTAATTCTCATTAAATTGAATTAACCGGATTAAAAACGTTCTAGGTTACACATAGTTTTGTGTGTTGGTCCGGATGGCAATGTTGTGATTTTCTTAGCCAAGCGCACAGGGCAGCGTAGCTCAGCGGTACGGTCTCTGCTTCGTACCCGAAAGGTAACGAGTTCCATCACCCCCCGCTGCGCTGTTTAGCCTTGAGCAAGTCACCTCGCCTAGCTCAATTCCGGCTGTGCACTGCGGCTGACGCCTGGGTTATTCCAGACCCTAGAGACAAATTTCCCCTATGGGATGAATAAAGGGAATTTTATTTCATGTATTTATTTATACCCCATGTCGTTCTGAGTAAGTAGTTGCGAGGGGTCCCGGTAGCTCAGTAGGTAGAGCACTCGCTTCACACGCAAAGGAACCGACATTTTTCTATCTAACCCTAACCCCCCCCCCCTTCCCCCTTCCGTCCCCCCCCCCCCCCGGCCAGGTATTCATTCATTGTACACCTGAGTACGGTTAGAGAATGTGAGTTATAAAGAACTTTTTTCTAGGACTCTGTTCCTACTACTATGCGCCGAGCGGCTCGAACCCAGGACCTTCCGATCCGAAATCATAATGTGTCTTACTTATACTAGACCACATAGCCTTGTTATATGTTTGTGTTGAGAATATTGGCTATAGATAGAATGCGCTTGGCCAAGGAGTTCACAACATTGCCATCCGGAAGTATAACGGACCAACACACAAACTCTGTGTAACCATGAACTTTATAGTCTGGTTAATACAGTTTAGTGAGAACAACTCACAAACACGGATGGCAAAAACAATAACAAAGGCCTGAGTGACGTCATCTGCATACTATCTATAAATCTTAACTGCTGGCCTACTAACCTCGCTGTGGTTGTGTGTGTTGTACCCGCTACCTCCAGTAGTCAGTGAGAGAGGAATCTAGTAATGAATGACCTGAGTTTGATACGAATTTTTTTGGGTTCGTGGATAGCTCATACGGTGTAGTCACGCTCTCACCGGCCAGGCGGAGTTGTCGTACCAATAAGGTCGCGGGTTCAAATCCCATCAACCGCCGAAATTTTTTCTTCTCTATTGCCATCCGCGTTTATGAGAAACGCTCACTGAACTGTATTTACCTAATTATAAACATTCATGGATACACACAGTTTTGTGTGTTGGTCCGTTATACTTCCGGATGGTAATGTTATGAGCTTCTTAGCCAAGCGCATACTATCTATACGAGACCACATGGCTGCACTTTGACGATAGTTTGTCAAACCAAGGACGAATACTGTAGTATGGACCTTTTCCTTCCTTTATCATCCGTGTTGTCCATAAATAACTTGGTGTCAACATTCGACTTCTTTGTCCGGCGTGTTTGGATTATCTATGTTTTTTTCTCCTTTCTTTTCAATGTTTATACTTGTAGTGACGTAGATATGTTATTATTATTATTATTATTATTATTATTATTATTATTATATTATTATTATTATTATTATTATTATTATTATTATTATTATTATTATTATTATTATTATATATTATCATTATTATTATTACGATCACCCCGTTCCTTTAAAAATTTTTTTTTTTTAATTTACCCGTTTCGTCAAGCAATACAACGCAAGCTCGTTCAAATGTCCTTGGACTCTGTTAGACATTCAGCGGAAGACCTGAATTTATGGGTTGGGAAGAATTGCCAGATAATTATTATATTTGTTATTACTGATTTTTTAGTTGTTTTTTTTTTTAAATTGTTTGAATGAGAATGGCTTTGTGTTTTTCTTTTTAAAACCTATTAAATCCCCCCCCCCCCCCCCCCCCCCCACACACCACACACACTATATTGTTTTGTTTCGTTTCCTGAAAGTTCAAAGCGGGGTTTTGACATTAACTGACCCCAGGGTCAATCCATAATATTAATATAATATAACACTCCGTTAGAATGAAGAACGCAGTATGTCAAATTTTTGGGCGATTTGGTCATAATATGTATTCTAAATAATCGGATTCGTATTTTCTTTTCTTTTCACATCTACGAGTATTTTACTCAGGTATCGACATTGCTGTCTGGAAGCGGAGAAAAGACAGTGATGAATATTATAAATATACTCGGCTTTTATTTGTATGCTTGTTTGTTTGTATTTTGTTTGGTTTTCTTGTGGTGGGGGTGGGGGGGGGGGGGGGGGTGGAGGGGGTTGGTTTGTTTGTTTTTTTTTTGGTGGGGGGGGGGGGGGAGGGGGCGATTGTTGTCTTTTTTTCTGTTTTGTTTGTTTTGAATCCAAATTAAAGAATTATCATTATATTATATTATTTTATTGTTATTTATATTTTTTTTTATAATAATATCTGCGAAAGTCACATTTTGTGCATGTAGGTACTGTTTTTCTTCAATCTCACGACCCAGTAGCCTATAGATAGATAGATAGAATAAAATTCCGATTGACTACGAATAAAAGGATTTCTTTTATTGATTTACGAGTAGTCCCTCCTATGAACGAATGTCTTCCTTTGTGAAGAATAAGACTTATATTATAGCGGAATTAATCTGAAGTCGGCGATACGTGAGTTGAGAACATTGAGTGGCTCAACGCAAACGGCGATTTGTCACGAACCGAAAAAAAAAAAAAAAATTCTGCATATTATTTCTTTGTCCCACCAGTGAGTGGCTGATGTGAATAACAAAGAGGGAATGAAAGCGCGATGTCAAAAAGCTGGTTCCAATCTCATTGGAAGTGTATAAAACGACTCTTTAAAAAAAATTGAGCTTTATATAGCGCAATCCACTAAATGTGCTCAAAGGCGCTTTACAAGGGGTCCCTGATCAACAGAAACTTTTAACACGTAGGACGGGACATGACGTCTGTTAGGCGATATTACAATTTTTCGGACAAAGACAACAACGCTGTTAACGGCTAGGTACTCATTTTACACCTGAGTACGGTGAGAGAATGTGAGTAAAGAGCCTTCTCCAAGGACTCAACTATGCGCCGAACGCGAGGCTCGAACCCAGGACCTTCGATCCGAAAGCGAGTGTCATACCACTAGACCACATAGTCGGAGGACTGGATACATCAACATCATCCATTGTGATTGCACTCTTGAGCACGTTGCCGGTCAACTGTCTCCACGAATCACGATCCTCTGAGGTGCGCATGAAATCTGCGTTACTTTTTAAATCACATTAGGCAATTCTTAGGTTATTTAGATAAGTCATTCTTTGTCTTCATCTAGCTCTCTTTCCTTCGATCATCCCAGATGTTACCAACTTTTCTATTCCGTCTCTTCTCCACACATGTCCCAGAAACCGCAACTGGATACATCTCTCGTGTAATTAATTCATCGTCTGGTGTCAGAGTGATGACATCTTATGTTTTAGTCTAAATAATATTATGCTGGTCTTCAATAAAGATCCTCCATCCTCGCTCTTTTACATCTCGTAATCCTTAGAATCTGCCTTTTGTATTAATAGATGGTATGCGCTTGGCTAAGAAGCTCATAACATTGCCATCCGGAAGTATAACGGACCAACAAACAAAACTGTGTGTATCCATGAACGTCTATAGTCGGGTTAATACAGTTCAGTGAGCATTACTCATAAACGCGGATGGCAAAAAACAATAACAAAGACCCGAGTGACGTCATCTTCGAACTATCTATAGATCCAGATATTAACTCACTCAACCCTAACACCGACTAATCCGTTGTTTACCGGGGTTACTTTTACCCCATGCCTATTTCTTAACATTTTTATGAGACAAATTATAGGCGTAGTATGTTTTTAGATTTTACATGTTAATGGTAGTTGAATAAAATTACCTTTGTACATGTTCATTTTTAATATACATTTTTTCCAATTTTGAAAAGTAGCAAAAATCCTAGGGTTGAGTGAGTTAAAACTGTTATGCTACCTTATGATTCAATACTAATGTAACCTATTCATTTTAATTTACTTCGAAGGAATAATTTCATACATACACACTTCCAAAGATTTTGGAACCCGGGGAAAAAGAATGTGACGTCACAGCTTTTCTTCCCATAAAATTTTATTGAGACTTCGACTTCCCCGGGGCGGGGGGGTTTCTTTGGGTTTTCTCCCCCCCCCCTCTATCCCTTTTAATTAGTTACAGTAAATCCCCTTAAAGCCAAATTCTGTTGAAGCAGTACATCTTGTTGGCCCGCATTTTATGTTCCTCATCAAAAAATTTTTTTTTAATTCCCCTTTTTTCATTCCCAAGGGGGAAAATTTTTCTTTAGGTTCTATTTCCCAAAGGAATAGGATATAAAGGCGCAGCCGCATGCAGCGCCGCAAAGTGAGCTAGGGTAGGGGACTTCTCAAGCCCCCAACCCAAA
>NC_088371.1:33401604-33406994 GCF_034508935.2 Berghia stephanieae | reverse complement strand
AATTTTTTGGGGAAAATTTTATTTTATATAAATTTAAATAAATTATATTTTATATAATATATATTAAAATATATATAAAAATTTTAAAATATAATATTATATTTTTAATCGACGGGAAAGCCCCCTTAAAATTCATTTTTCCAAAACGAGAGTGGGGGAAAGTGGGGGGTGGGGGTGGTTAGTAAAGTATAGTAGTAAATAGTATATATGATAGTAGTAGTGGGTATAGAAGGTAGTGGGAAGGAGGGAGGAGGGGGGGGAAAGGAGGAGGGGGGGGAATAGTATATTTAAATAGTAGTAGTATTTTAGTAGTATAGTATATATTAGAAAGTATGGGAAAGGAGGAGGAGGAGGAGAGGAGAGGAAAAAATAAAAAAAGAAAAGGTTAGATAGTAGAAAGTAGAAATTTAGTGTATAGTAGTATTTTTTTGGAGTAGAAGTATAGTCGTATTAGTATTAGTAGTAGTAGTCGTGGTAGTAGTAGTGTAGTAGAAATAGAGTAGTAGTAGTAGTAGCCGTATTAGTCCTAGTGGGAGAAGTCGAGAAGGAGGAGTAGGAGGGGGTGTAATAAAAAATTAGTATTAGTAGTAAAGTATAGTGGGAGTAGTAGTAGAGATAAAAATTAGAAGTAGTATGTATAAACTGGGTTAGTATTAGTATTAGTAATAGATAGTAGTAGTAGTAGTAGTAGTAGTATAGAGTAGAAAGTGAAAAATATAGTAGTAAAGTGGGAGTTATTAGTATATTTAGTAAATAATTTAGTAAATGGGTATTAGTAGTAATACATAAAATTTGGGTAGTAGGAGTAGGATTACTATTATTGTTTTATTATTTTTTTATTATTATTTATCATCCCCCAAACCCCCCCCATCATCATCTCATCATTATCCCCCATCAAACATTTTTATCCCCCATCATCATCATCATCATCACATCATCATCAAAATCATCATCATCATCAGGGGAAACATCATCATCATCCAAAAACACACTTTTTTTAAACATCCACATCCCCCATCGCATCAAAAATAAATCATCATTTTTTGTCATCCCCATCATTACATCCATCATCATCATCCCTCATCAACAAACCCATCATCGTCCCCCATCCCCATCCCCCATTTTTTCCAATAATTTTCTCTTCTCCCCCCCACCCCCCACCCCCCTTTAAAATCATATCATTTTTATCATCCCCCTATCATCCCATCATCAAACATTTTTCATACCTCACATCCATCCCCCATCATTTTTCCATCCCATCATCATCCCAACATCATCATCCCCAAAAAATTCATCATAAATTCTAATTTTCATCATCATCACAAAATCACATCATCATTCAAAAATTAAACATTTTTCCTTCATAAATCACAAAAATCTTTAAAACAACCCCCATCATTCACATCATCACCATCATCATCATCTTCCCCACTTAAATTCATCATAAATTCACCCGATCACCAAAAAAAATTCCTTCCCCCTTCCATCATTCCAAAAAAATCTCATTTGAAATTTTTCCTTTTTCTTCGAGCTGTGGAGAAGACGTTCCGATTTAAAAACAAAGGGAAAAGACGAAAGAATGTCGGAGACACAGGGGAACCCCAAAAGGAAGAAACCCCGCCAAAAAAACCAAAAATGACCCAGACTATCCAAACCCGGGGGAAAAGTCCCCATGACAGAATCGTTTTTGGCAATAAGTTGTTACTTTAAGAAAACGGGGAGCAGGGGGGGGTTTTCCGAAAGCTCCTACAAGGGGGAAACAACTCAAATAATATTCCCTAAAACCCAACCCCCAAAACATAAAATAAAACCTAGATAATCCTTTTTTAACCCCAACCCCCAATTTTAGAAAAAAACAAAAAAAACCCCCCAAAAAAAAATATTTAAAATTTTAAAATTAAATTAAGATTTTAAAGGGGCAAAAATCAACAAATTTGCCAAAAGGGGGCTTTTCAAGTGGTACTCTTGCCAACAAACCCCCTTTTTAAAATATAGGACGGGGGCATGACGCCTGTTGGGGGATTTTTTTTTTTTTTTTGGGGCAGAGACAACGCTGCAAACGACGGGGGAGTAATTTTACACCTGATTTGGGGGAGGGGAAAAGTGAGAAAAAAAAACCTTTTCCCCGGGGGCTCAGTGTAAAATGGGGTATCGGCCCCCTTAAAAACTTTAATTTTTTCAAAAAAAAAAAAAAAAAGGAAAGGTAGAAAACGCGAAAAAAGGGGGCGGGGTTTTTTAATTTTTTTTTTTTTTTTTTTTTTTTTTTTTTTTTTGTTTTTTTCTTTTCAGCTTATTCTTCCTCTGTGTCGAAGATTCCCTTTTTTTATGCAGCCATTCGCCTTTAAGTTTTTATTTTGTTAAAATTTTCCCCAAGCTGGACAAAAATGCAGAAAACACATTTTTTTTAAAAATAATTTTAAATGGGGTTTCCTAAAATTAAAAACGCTTTTGGTAAAGAAGGGGCATAACAAAATTCCATCTCCGGGGAATATAACGGGACCAACACACAAAAAAAGTGTATCCTAACTTTTTTTGTGTGATTGAAAGTTTAGTGAGGGGAACAAAACACAAAAACGGAAGGCCCCAAAAAAAATAACCCCAAAGGGGTTTAGTGACGTCATCTTCGTCTATCTAAGATAGTTCGAAGATACGTAACCGGTCCCCTTTTTAAAATTTTTTTGCCACCGTTTTAAATGTAATGCTCAAAAGGGGAATTTTTTTCCTGGGTATAAACGGGGTTATGGGGACACACAAATTTTTTTTGATGGTCCCGGGAAAATTTTTCCGGGGGCAAATTAAAGAGCTTCTTAACCAAGCGCATTCTTCTATTAGAGCCAATTTTTATTATAGTCTTTGTTATTGTGTTTTTTGGCCCCCCTAGTTTTTGGAGAATTCTCACTCAACTGTATTAAACAATCTATAAACTTTTTAAATTACAATAGTTTTTTTTTGGTTTTGGCCTTATATTTCCGGATGGCAATGTTCTGGGCTTCTTTTCCAAGCGCCCAAAAAAAACTAAAAAATATATGGGGGTTTTGGTAAGGAGTTCATAACATTGCCATCCGAATAAAAAAGGGGCCCAAAACAAAAAACGTGTGTATCCATGAAAAATTTTATAGTCAGGGGTTAAATTAAAAAAAGTTTTCATGAGCATTACTGATAAACACATGGCCCAAAAAAAAACAAAGGGGCCCAGGGACGTTCCCCCTTCGAACCCCTATAATTTTTGGGTTGTTGGGGGGAACGAGGGACAGACCTCACTGTTTTAGGTCCCTTTCTACCCTACGTCCCAAGGTTTTTCCTTGGGCGGTTTCGGGGTTCCACTTTCCTTGGGGCGTCCATTGCAACCCCTTTCCTTATCAGTGTTTTTTATCAGGGCCCGTGACCCCACAGTAAAAGCCCCAAAAACCTCGCCATTTTTTTCCCCCTTAACCCCCCTTACCAAAGTGACCCTTTTTCCTCAAAACCGGGGTTAAGTCGGGGGTTGTAAAAAAAGTTGAAAAATGATTTTTTAGGCCCCTAAATCAAAATTTTTTTGATTTTAAAAAATTTTAATCGAGGAGAATGGCAACCAATTTTAAAAGGGGGGGTAAGGGGGAACAATTTATAAAATTTTACCTTTTTAAAAAAATTAAAAATTCCCCGGTTCTAAGCATTGGTTTGTTCCGCCCCAATACCGTTTCCCACACGTGGGGGACCCCAAAAAAGGGGAAAACGCCCATTCGTTTTTGATATTTATATAAAAAATATATATATATAAAATATTTTATATTATATTTTATATAATATAAATTTTAATTTCGTTTTTTTAAATAAATCTTGACCTTGAATCCACCAGCTTGGCTTCGTCCTTCTGCCCACACGTGTAAGAGGTCACGAACCCGTCCGAACAGTTATATGACCCCGGAACCAGTTGACACACCGCCAGGAAGTTGGGACGCAGACGTCCCATGTTTATCTTGATGACCTCTGTGACGAAGACTATCAACATGAACCCGTAGACGAGCAGAACCATCTGTAAGGGGGGGGGGGGATAAACAGAAATTGTCTCTTGTGACACAATCTCAAATGAAGACCTGAGAGCGAGAGCTGAAGTGGAGTCTCTGGAGAGTCTCATTAACTCTCTCCTTATCAGCCATTTTCAGGATTTTCCCCCAAAACTTCACACCCAACTAACACAACAGTATATTTTTTACAACTCAAACACAATAGCAGTAAGTTCTAGCGATAAATAATTTCTGTAGCAAAACATGCTCTAGATACAACACACTGTTCATTTTCTTTAAACTTTATGATGTACAAGAGAAATTTGAATAACAAAAATGTTGGTTGTATCGTAACGAATGTGACGATTTTCCTACATTTGTGACCCACCGTGTCGAAACGGTATTATGTCGGAACGAACCACATGCTTAGAAGCCGAATTTAATTTTAAACTGGTCAAAAATATAAATTGTTGACATTAGCACCCTAAAATATGGTTGCCATTCTCCTCGATTAATCGTATACACTCAACAAAAGTCTGATATTACTGGCTAAAAAATCAATTTTCAACATCTTTACGAACCCGACTTAATACCGTTTTGAGGCGAAGGGTCACATTTGGTAAGGAGTGGGTTAGAAGGAGAAGATGGCGATGGTTGGGGCATTTACTGTCTGTCACAGACCTGATAAAAACACTGATAAGGAAAGCTCTGCAATGGACGCCACAAGGAAAGAGGAAGCGAAACCGCTCCAAGGAAACTTGGAGACGTAGGGTAGAAAGGGACCTAAAACAGAGAGGTCTGTCCCTCGAGATGACCCCAAGAATCCATAATATAGAGGGTTCGAAGATGACGTCACTCGGGTCTTTGTTATTATTTTTTGCCATCCGTGTTTATCAGTAATGCTCACTGAACTGTATTAACCTGACTATAAACGTTCATGGATACACACAGTTTTGTGTGTTGGTCCGTTATACTTCCGGATGGCAATGTTATGAACTCCTTAGCCAAGCGCATACTATCTATAGATTGATTGCGCTTGGCTAAGAAGCTCAGAACATTGCCATCCGGAAATATAACGGACCAACACACAAAACTATGTGTAACGTTGAAAGTTTATAGATTGTTTAATACAGTTGAGTGAGAATTACTCATAAACTCAGATGGCAAAACACAATAACAAAGACTATAATAAAATTGGCTCTATATAGATAGAATGCGCTTGGCTAAGAAGCTCATAACATTGCCATCCGGAAGTATAACGGACCATCACACAAAACTGTGTGTATCCATGAACGTTTATAGTCAGGAATACAGTTCAGTGAGCATTACTCATAAACGCGGATGGCAAAAAACAATAACAAAGACCGCGTTACGTCATCTTCGAACTATCTATAGATAGAACGA
>NC_088371.1:33386604-33396604 GCF_034508935.2 Berghia stephanieae | reverse complement strand
GCTTTTTGACATCGCGCTTTCATTCCCTCTTTGTTATTCACATTCAGCCACTCACTGGTGGGACAAAGAAATAATATGCAGAATTTTTTTTATTTTTTTTTCGGTTCGTGACAAATCGCCGTTTGCGTTGAGCCACTCAATGTTCTCAACTCACGTATCGTCGACTTCAGATTAATTCCGCTATAATATAAGTCTTATTCTTCACAAAGGAAGACATTCATTCATAGGAGGGACTACTCGTAAATCAATAAAAGAAATCCTTTTATTCGTAGTCAATCGGAATTTTATTCTATCTATCTATCTATAGGCTACTGGGTCGTGAGATTGAAGAAAAACAGTACCTACATGCACAAAATGTGACTTTCGCAGATATTATTATAAAAAAAATATAAATAACAATAAAATAATATAATATAATGATAATTCTTTAATTTGGATTCAAAACAAACAAAACAGAAAAAAGAAACAACATCCCCCCCTCCCCCCCCCCCCCCCACCAAAAAAAAACAAACAAACACCCCCCTCCACCCCCTCCCCCCAAACAAAAAACAAAATAATAATAATAATAATAATAATAATAATAATAATAATAATAATAATAATAATAATAATAATAATAATAATAATAATAATAGCATATCTACGTCACTACAAGTATAAACATTGAAAAGAAAGAAGAGAAAAACATAATCCAAACACGCCGGACAAAGAAGTCGAATGTTGACACCAAGTTATGTATGGACAACACGGATGATACAGGAAGGAAAAGGTCCTAACAGTATTCGTCCTTGGTTTGACAAACTATCGTCAAAGTGCGGCTATGTGGTCTCATATAAATAGTATGCGCTTGGCTAAGAAGCTCATAACATTGCCATCCGGAAGTATAACGGACCAACACATAAAACTGTGTGTATCCATGAATGTTTATAGTTAGGTTAATACAGTTCAGTGAGCATTTCTCATAAACGCGGATGGCAATAGATAATAACAAAATTTTCGGCGGTTGATGGGATTTGAACCCGCGACCTTATTGGTACGACAACTCCGCCTGGCCGGTGAGAGCGTGACTACACCGTATGAGCTATCCACGAACCCAAAAAAATTCGTATCAAACTCAGGTCATTCATTACTAGATCCCTCTCTCACCGACTACTGGAGGTAGCGGGTACAACACACAACCACAGCGAGGTAAGTAGGCCAGCAGTTAAGCTTTATAGCCAATATTCTCAACACAAACATATAACAAGGCTATGTGGTCTAGTATAAGTAAGACACATTATGATTTCGGATCGGAAGGTCCTGGGTTCTAGCCTCGCTCGGCGCATAGTAGTAGGAACAGAGTCCTAGAAAAAAGTTCTTTATAACTCACATTCTCTCACCGTACTCAGGTGTACAATGAATGAATACCTGGCCGGGGGTGGGGGGGGCGGAAGGGGGAAGGGGGGGGGGGGAGGTTAGGGTTAGATAGAAAAATGTCGGTTCCTTTGCGTGTGAAGCGAGTGCTCTACCTACTGAGCTACCGGGACCCCTCGCAACTACTTACTCAGAACGACATGGTGTATAGATAAATAAATAAATGAAATAAAATTCCCTTTATTCATCCCATAGGGGAAATTTGTCTCTAGGGTCTGGAATAACCCAGGCGTCAGCGGCAGTGCAGCGCCGCAAATTGAGCTAGGGCGAGGTGACTTGCTCAAGGCTACACAGCGCAGCGGGGGGTGATGGAACTCGTTACCTTTCGGGTACGAAGCAGAGACCGTACCGCTGAGCTACGCTGCCCCTGTGCGCTTGGCTAAGAAAATCACAACATTGCCATCCGGACTGTCATGGTCTCAAGTGAGTAAAGAGCTACTCGACTATGCATAAAGATATATGTAGAATGAGGCCCCAGAATTTACTAGTTACTATAAATGAAAAACAATTAACGATTTGTTTACAATGAAATAAAAATAATGATGAAATTTAATTAAAAGAGATAAACAGTGATCGTGGCAGTTACAAATAGAGATATGAATATTTTACGTAACTTATGATAATATGTCAGGTTCATAAGTTTACGTTTCCAGGCAGTTGATGGGCTTGGATGATCTATTCCTCTGATAACAGGATTGGACTCGTAAAATTCCGCTTCCAGGCAATTGGAAAGAGGTTATAGTGTAGTACAGCGGGCTTGGGTTTGATCCTTGAAGATTATACAATCAAAGTTAAAAGCTCCGGCGTCTTAATGGTGTAGATATAATATCTACAAAGTCCCAAAAGATAAAAATCTTCCAGTATATATATAGGAATAGAGCGACTGGCCGTCCGGCATAGATTGTGGAGAGAAAGTGAGTGTAGAGTGTTAGACCTATCAGCTTTTATAATAAGTGGCTACGTGACAGAATGTAGAACGAAAAGTATTCACTAATTAGAAATTAATTCGAGGGAAGGCTATAAAAGGAAAGACGATCTAATATTAGAAGGTAAAGTTTATCTAAGCCTACCGAAATATAACTGGAGTGAGATGAATTCAGTTCTTAATAAAATAAAATTTAATAAGATAATTGTGAACAATCTTTACTGTGACACCCCCCACCCACGTTTAAAATATACTCTTTAACCATTATGGGAAAGATAGATTTTACAAACGGAAGTAAATTTACTATCATGATACTCTAGCATTAATCCATTGTTATGATTTGTGCTACAATTAAATTATTTATTAACTAGACATGGAAATGTTTATATTAACGTAGGTATATGAGTGGGCGACAATAACAATGAAAGATTGTGATTACAAATCATTGTGATGAACGACATGATGGCAATGTGATTACAAATCATTGTGATAAACAATAGTGATGGTAATGAAGCATGATTTAAGTCGATGATATGAAGGTAATTTTCTGAATGAAATGAATGAAAATGTAAATGGAATATTGACATTTCAATTATTAATCATAAATGAGTGAAAATTCATAACAATAATAGATAAAGAGAAGATTTCCCAAATCATGAATGGGTATGGTATATATATCCAAACAATACTCAATGTTACATTAAGTTGGGTCATCATGTTTACAAATAAAATTATCGAAATTGTGCGTTCTGATTTGGCATAGTTAAGTTATACCCTTCTCATGTGTTTATACTAATCGAGAAAGTAGGTCGGCGTGAATATTTTCACAGCCTGGTATGTGAGAGATACTGAAAGTGTAATTTTGCAAAAATAGACTCCACCTTAGTACTCTACTATTATTCATTTTGTTATTTCTTATGTACGTGAGTGGTTTATGGTCCGTTTCGACCACAAACTCTTTTAGCAGTAGATATCTGCTGAATGTCTTTAAAGCAAAGACGATGGCCAGTCCTTCACGCTCTATTACAGAGTATCGTGATTCTCTGTCCAATAATTTTCTGCTTGCATATAAGCAAGGCATTAGAGTTCCCTCATGCTCCTGTAATAGTACACCTGCGATGCCCTTATCAGACGCGTCAGTTCTTACAACAAATTCTTTTGATATGTCGGGTAGTTTAAGAATTGGTTCTGAACAGAGTAATGCCTTTAATTGGTTAAAGCTATTCTGACACGCTTCTGTCCAAACAATTTTGTTCGGTGACCCATTCTTTGTCAGATTTGTTAGCGGTGTCGCGATGTGCGCGAAGTTGTAAATGTATTTCCTGTAAAAATTTAGGAGCCCAAGTACTTTGCGTACTTCTTTTTTTGTCTTAGGTGGTTGCAATTGGGCGATTTTTGTTTGTTTTTCTGTCTCGGGTGTCTGTGTCCCATGACCAACGGTATGATTAATCCTGCATTTGAAGCTTCGATATTAGTAAACATAGGTTGCGACACTGTGTCTCTATCAAAATACTTTTTTAGCATATTTGCATGGAATGTCTTTGTTGTGTTGTTAATTTTAATCTCGTAATTAACATTAGATTTTACTGCTGTTATTTTGAATGGTCCTTTCCATGTAGCTAAAAGTTTATTCGAGTCATCGGGTAAGAGTATTAGTACTTTGTCACCAATCTCAAATTTTCTTGATTTGCTTTTGCGATCAGAGTATTCCTTGTATTTCTCTGCTTTTTTAGTGACGGATTCCTGTGCTAGCTTACATGTGTCCTCTATTCTGTCTTTAAGGTTTCTTACATATTCGTAAGCAAACATAATTTCGTTATTGTCCTCCTCATCCCCTTTACAAATGTCGGCTACTATATTGATCGGGCCGCGAGGTGATCGTCCATACATCAACTCAAATGGGGAGTAGCCTGTAGATTCTTGGGGTATTTCTCTATATGCAAATAGGATTGCTGGTAAGTATCTGTCCCAATCATCTGGTTTTTCTGCTGACACTTTTCTTAACATATTCTTTAGAGTCCCATTAAATCTTTCACAAAGACCATTTGCTTGGGGGTGGTAGGGGGTTGTGAATGAGTGTTGGATTCCCATGAGTTTCATGGTTTCATGCATCATATGTGATGTAAATTGGGGTCCATTGTCCGACAGTATCTCATTTGGTATGCCTATTCTAGTAAAAATTGTCATCAATGCTTCAGCTATGTGATCCGATGTAGTTGATTTCAATGCTATCGCTTCTGGCCACCTGGTTGCGTAATCGACTAGTGTTAGTATGTGTGTATGGTTTCTATCTGATTTTGTTAAAGGGCCTATAATGTCAATTGCAACTTTTTGAAAAACTTTTTCAATAACTGGGGTTGTCTCTAATGGCAATCTCGGTATTCTGCCTTTTGCGACTCTTCTTTGGCATGTGTCACACGATTTCACATATTCTCGGACGTCTTTAGTAATTCCAGGCCATGTGAAATTCTCGGATATTCTCTTCAATGTGGAAGAGCTCCCAAGATGTCCAGAAGTTATTGAATCGTGCGCTATTCCAAGGATTTTGTTTCTGTAAATACTCGGCGTGACCAGTTGTTTAGCTATTTTGTTTCTTTTCCTATGTAACCTGAACAGAATATCTTTTTCAATGATGTATTCAACTTTTGATTTCGTCCCTTTGTTTGCGATATTGAAATATGAAGTTAAAGTCGGGTCCTTTTTCTGTTCTTCAATGAACGTGTTCCTGTCAAATTGTTGTGGTTCTAGAGAAATAGTCATTGGCTTCTCTGTTGTCTTAGTCATCTTTCTTGTTTCTGCTAGACAAGCTGTTTCTTGGGTTAATGACCATTCTTTTACATCTGTTGGGTTGTCTTTAAGACCTTTTATATTGCCAACAATAACATCAGCGACGGGGTTGGGAAGTATACAGCATTCCACTATTCCTGTATAGTATGGGGTTTCTATGTACACATTAGCTGTTTCAAAGGTTTCGACTGTGCCACTGAATGTGATGCATTGTACCGTTTTTCCAGTTTTGTCTTCGTCATTGATCAAAGATGCTTTTATTCCTACTGTACTGCATCCTGTGTCTCTCAATATTTTGCAATCAGTTCCATTAGCTTTGCCTTCACAAAAAAATAGCGATCCTGATTTGTGAGTTTGTGTTAAAAGTGACATACCTTTCACGCAATACACATTTATATTTTCTCCTGACATTATTCGTGTCTGATTATTTACACTGGTTTGGAGTGATGCATTTGCAGTTTCTTTCGGATATCCCACGATTTTGTAACATTTGTCTGCTGTGTGGCCTTTCATTCCACAATATTGACATTTAATTATAGGTTTGTTGGTTTTCTTATACTCAGTATTATTGTCAGTGCTATTTCTTGTTTTGTTTTGATAGGGTCGGCTATGGTCTCTATTGAACTGTTTGTTCCATGGTTTGTTACTATGATCATCTTGTTTCACTTGCGTGTTCCGAGTGATTGATCGGCTCGTTCTATTTGAGTACTGAACTTTAGGTGTACCTGGACTCTGAGCAGCGGCAGCGTAGTATGGTTCCTTCAATGTTCTGCTAAGGGGTGTCAATGGATGTGCGCTGTTAAAGTTTTCTGCGTAGATTTTTAATTTGTCCAAGTTTTCTGGCTTTCTCTCTTTAAAGAATGCGACTAAATCTGGGTTGCAAGCTTGATAGATTCGATTCTTCAGCGTGAGATAGTAAAGGCCTGCAAAGTCGTCTTGTTTTACGTTTGCCAACTCAAGCCACCGATTTAGAAATTGAGTAATTCGGTTCACGAATGTATTAAAGTCTTCTCCACTTTCCGGTTTTGCAGTGTGAAACCTTTCCTGGTAACCATCTTCCGTTAATCTAAATCTTTTTAGTAGAGCGTCTTTAATTTTATCATAGTCATCTGCATCTTCAGTTGTTAAGGTATAGAAAACTTTTAGTGGTTCTCCGGATAAGCAGTTAATCAAGGCTGTGGCCCATTTGCTTTCTGGCCAACGATAACCTTTAGCCTGAACTTCGAATCGGTGTAAGAAGGATTCTAGACAGTCTGAGCGTTCATCGTATGTTGGCATGCGTGGAAGTTTCACGAAAAATTCATCACTATTATTATGTTTTCTTTCATGACCGGTTTTTGTTTTTTCAATTTCCAGCATCATTTGGGTCCTTTTGGTTTCTTCTTCTGCTAAAGCTATTTGTCTTTTTAGTTCCCTTTCTTGGACTCTTTCTTCTCGTTCTTCTCTACGTATTCTTTCTTCATTTTCTTCTCTACGAATTCTTTCTTCATTTTCTTCTCTACGAATTCTTTCTTCATTTTCTTCTCTACGAATTCTTTCTTCATTTTCTTCTCTACGAATTCTTTCTTCATGTTCTTTTTCTTCTTTTACTTTCTCTTCGCACCATGAAAATATTCTTTCCTGGGGTATTTCTAAGTCCTTTGCGAGACTTAAGTATCTTTTATATGCTTCCATTTTTGCAATAAATTAGTTACGATATTTTATATATATTATATTGACAGGATACTGTTACTGACTGTTTTATTTATTTACACTTACTGGAATGAACTGTTCTATTTTTAGAAATCTCTCTCTCTTATTTCAACTTATTATGTATGTTGAATTTGATGCCTTTTATCGTTATATCTTATAAAGCAATGTGTCAATACAATGCGGAGTTATTATGACTTGTGTCAATAACAATGTGTCAATCGCGTGTACTCTAAACTATGTTACTACGAAAAATGTATCACCAATGTGTGTGACTCGTCGTTAGTTTGTGTACAATTATTCGCAATGACGCTAATATACTAGAGTGTGATAACAATAATAGGATGCCAAAATAATCCCAAGTTATCTATCACTAAATATAACACGACGGCTAGTAGACTCCTTTTATTATTATTTAGTTTTTAAAGACTCACTTTTCAGAACATAATATATAAGTGGTTTTCGGTAACAGTAATATGCCAAAAATGCATTTAAAACAAATCACTATGCAAAACAAATCACGATGTCTATAGTTACTATGTGATGCCCAACTCATGTAAAAGAGAATAATGAAGGATATATTTACCAACTCAGTTCGTGGCTGGGACCTCTCTCTTGTTCAATGGTTGTTCAACAATTGTAATTAGGCATTGAAGAGTGTTTAGCAGTGATGTCTGAAATACAAAACAATAAAATATCGTAAGATTTACAATAGTTCCAAAATGTGTTCACAACACTGAGTGATTGGATGATAGGTGAATGAATCGTTATGGAATGTAAACATATTGAAAACAATTCATGAATGAGGCAAACAACAAAATGAAATGAGTGATATAATAACAAAGTGGACAAGGAATGAATGAATGAATGAAAAACTGAGTGAATAGATGAATGAATGAATGGATAATGTATGAATGAAAGAATGAAGGGAGGAATAAATGTATGAATGATTGGATAAATGAGTGAATAAACGAATGAATGGATGAATGAATGAATGAATGAATAAATGAATGAACAATGAATGAATGAATAATTTATAAATGAATAAATGAATGAAGGAATGAATCAATAAAATGCTATTCAATTTGAATGAAAGAATGAATGGATAAATTGCTATTCCATTTAAATGAAGAAATAAAAAAGAAAAAAAAAATTAATCCTGTAAATAGGGAGTTCAATTAAAATATGATCAAGTGGGGCAATTAAGAGTTTTACAATTTAAACTTTAAAGTTAGATGAAATAGATATAAGTAACTAAATAAATTCAATTCTTTATATGTGTCCCCTCCAAAATGTCATGGTCTCAAGTGAGTAAAGAGCTACTCGACTATGCATAAAGATATATGTAGAATGAGGCCCCAGAATTTACTAGTTACTATAAATGAAAAACAATTAACGATTTGTTTACAATGAAATAAAAATAATGATGAAATTTAATTAAAAGAGATAAACAGTGATCGTGGCAGTTACAAATAGAGATATGAATATTTTACGTAACTTATGATAATATGTCAGGTTCATAAGTTTACGTTTCCAGGCAGTTGATGGGCTTGGATGATCTATTCCTCTGATAACAGGATTGGACTCGTAAAATTCCGCTTCCAGGCAATTGGAAAGAGGTTATAGTGTAGTACAGCGGGCTTGGGTTTGATCCTTGAAGATTATACAATCAAAGTTAAAAGCTCCGGCGTCTTAATGGTGTAGATATAATATCTACAAAGTCCCAAAAGATAAAAATCTTCCAGTATATATATAGGAATAGAGCGACTGGCCGTCCGGCATAGATTGTGGAGAGAAAGTGAGTGTAGAGTGTTAGACCTATCAGCTTTTATAATAAGTGGCTACGTGACAGAATGTAGAACGAAAAGTATTCACTAATTAGAAATTAATTCGAGGAAGGCTATAAAAGGAAAGACGATCTAATATTAGAAGGTAAAGTTTATCTAAGCCTACCGAAATATAACTGGAGTGAGATGAATTCAGTTCTTAATAAAATAAAATTTAATAAGATAATTGTGAACAATCTTTACTGTGACACGGACCAACACACAAAACTATGTGTAACCTAGAACGTTTTTAATCCGGTTAATTCAATTTAATGAGAATTACTCATAAACACGGATGGCAAAAAACAATAACAAAGACCCGAGTAACGTCAACTCCATTCTATCCATAGTCTGGTTAATTCAGTTTAGTGAGAATTACTCATAAACGTGAATGGCAATTTATTTTTTTTTTAAATAGAATAACAAAGACCCAGTGACATCATCTTCGTTCTATCTATTGTTATCTCTTTGTTTATTTTTATCTTTCCTAAATTAAATACAGAAAAAGACGTTACTCCTCTCACTTTATTTTGTCTCTTCGCTTGTACAACCACAACCACAACCACTGTACTCTTTTTAAAAAAATGTATTTAGAGTTTTGGCCAGAAAACTTGTCCTTCAAATATTGATCGATTTAAACGACCCTCGCATCTTGGCAAAAACTTTCACACCTGGGACTCTAAGAAATCCTTCACAAAGCCCCAGGTTTGGGATTTATTTTTTGATTTTTTTGCCAAGATGAGGGTCAGGGTCATGTAAATCTATCGATATTTAAAGGACGAATTTTTTGGCCAAAATTTAAAAAAACGTGTTTTTCTAGAGAATGGCAATGTATCAGTGTACGCTGTGAATTCAATCACCAAGGCCATTCCAATATCACCAATACAGATAAGCTATTGATTTCGGATCAATAACGTACAGCCATAGAATTCTAACCAGACGAATAATGGCCGATATTTCAATCAAAACTTTTATTGCTTTCTGTATGTGACCGATTTAGGAATTCGACCGGGTGTAAATTGGTGATTGTTGAGTTTTATGGGATTCTATTTATTACTTACTGCAGTATGATTCTATTATAGCTGTTGTTGTTGTTGTTGTTGTTGTTGTTGTTGTTGCCTAATAAATAAACCATAACTCACCCAATAGCCTTAAAGGTACAGGTCTCCTCTCTCTCTCTCTCTCTCTCTCTCTCTCTCTCTCTCTCTCTCTCTCTCTCTCTTTATTTCTTTCTTTATTTCTCTCTCTCTCTCTCTTTCTCTTTCTTTATTTCTCTCTCTCTCTCTCTCTCTCTCTCTCTCTCTCTCTCTCTCTCTCTCTCTCTCTCTCGCTCTCCCCCCCCCCCCCTTGATTTTTTCCA
>NC_088371.1:33361604-33371604 GCF_034508935.2 Berghia stephanieae | reverse complement strand
ATTTACAGTCCACAGCTTCTAGTTCTAGCAGTTTAGTATCACATTTTTGTTTATTACTATTTACAGTCCACAGCTTCTAGTTCTAGCAGTTTAGTATCACATTTTTGTTTATTACTATTTACAGTCCACAGCTTCTAGTTCTAGCAGTTTAGTATCACATTTTTGTTTATTACTATTTACAGTCCACAGCTTCTAGTTCTAGCAGTTTAGTTTCACTTTGACTGATTATCATTTGTTTTCTTTCGTTGCCAAAGACTTGTCTTTTGACGTCATTTTTTGGTCAGTGTCAGGCTAAAAGTTAACGATGGCTACGATTTCATCATCATCATCATTGCCTTTTTCACCCTGGGTCAGGGTATAGGCCACAGACAAACAGTTTCCATCCTTCTCTATCCTGAGCCAACTTTTTTATCTCATTCCAGGTCTTACCACTTCTCTGTATATCAGCTTCTTTAATTCCAGAAACTCTTCGGTCTCCTCAATAAAACATACAAACTCAACACAAATCTGATAGTTCTGGCTATAAATTCAATTTTCAACATCTTAACCATCCCGACTTAATACAGTTTTGAGGCGAAGGGTCACATATATAGTATGAAATTGACGTCACTCAGGTCTTAGTTATTGTTTTTTGCCATCCATGTTTTAAGTAATTCTCACTAAGCTGTATTAACCGGACTATAAACGTTCAAGTTTTCACATAGTTTTGTGTGTTGGTCCGTTATACTTCAGGATGGCAATGTTGTGAGCTTCTTGGCCAAGCGCAAACTATCTATAATCATTCAAAAAATGCTTCACACCCAACGTGTGCATATTATTATAAGCAAATCAGCGCACATTGGTTCACACCCTAATGAATAAATAAAATCGAATTTTTCTCGAGTCCTTTCTGTCTGCCAACTGTACTGTCAACCCTTATCGTATTACATTGAAAAAAGAAAATTGCAGGGCGCCATTGAATTTGTCCAAATAAAACCGCAAGCGAGACATACAAATATTACAAAGGAAACCAAAGAGCGAAATAACTTTTAATAGTATTCGTTCACCTTAACTCACTCATCCCTACCACCGACTATATCCGTAGTATACCCGAGGTTACTTTTACCCCATGCCTATTTTTTACATTTTTCTGTGTCAGATTATAGGGGCGTAGTATCAAAGCTTATGTTCTTAATGTTTACATGTTAATGGTAGTTGAATAAAAATATCACTGCACGTACTCACTTTTAATATATTTTTTCCAATTTTGAACAGTTGCAAAAATCTCTAGGATTGAGTGAGTTAACCCTCTCCTTACCAACTATAGGGAATGAGACTAGCGGAAGAGTAGCGTCCCTTGATTGGACGTCACCCATAGTCTGTGACGTCACCGGCGGAAAAGTTATTAGAGAGAGAACGTCATGTTGGTTGTGCACGGAAGCGAGGACGAGAGACGCATGCGCACAACCAACATGACGTTCTCTCTCTAATAAATTTCCTGCCGGTGACGTCACAGACTTTGGGTGACGTCCAATCAAGGGACGCTACTCTTCCGCTAATCTCGTTCCCTATAGGAATTTAAGTCTCTGGGATTGGTAAAAGTCACTTTACACTCATTACCTCGTTCAATTCAGGGTAAATGAATATAGATAGTGCCGGATAATCAAAGAATATGTCAGCTAATAGGAATTTCTGTGTACTGGATCTATTGCAACAGCGGGGTGGAGAGGGGGTGTGGGAGGGAGAGAGAGAGATAGAGAGAGAGGGGGAGAGAGAGGGAGAGAGAAAGATAGAGAGAGATAGAGAAATAGAAAGAAAGAGAGAGAGAGCGAAGAGAGGGAGAAAGAGAGAGAGGGAGAGAGAGGGAGAGAGAAAGACACAGAGATGAAGAGAGGGAGATAGAAAGATAGAGAGAGAGGGGGGAGAGAGAGAGGGAGAGAGAAAGACACAAAGAGAGAGAGAGGGGAAGAGAAACAGAGACAAGAGAGAGAGAGAGGGAAGAGAGAGGAGAGAGAGAAGAAGACAAGAGACACAGAGAGAGGGGAGAGAGGGGATTTAGAGAGAGTGAGAGAGAGAAAAGAAGAGAGGGGAGAGAGAGAGGGGGGGAGGAGAAAAGAGAGAAGGGGAGAGAGAGAGAAAGAGAGAGAAGAAGAGAGAGAGAGAGGGAGAAAGACACAAAGAGAGAGAGAGAGAGAGAGAGAGAGAGAGAGAGAGAGAGAGAGAGAGAGAGTTATGCCTTGTCGTACCTTTCCATCCACCCTCTTTATATTCCCATACAAACAACAATACTGTCGTACTCCAGAAAACCCATATTTTAAAATTTGGCCAGAAAATTCATCCTTCAAATATCGATCGATTTAAATGACCCTTATCTTGGCAAAAACAACTCTCAAACCTGGGAATTAACGAAGTCCCAGG
Organism: Berghia stephanieae; assembly: GCF_034508935.2. Lineage (NCBI taxonomy): Eukaryota > Metazoa > Mollusca > Gastropoda > Nudibranchia > Aeolidiidae > Berghia > Berghia stephanieae. Next base: position 33,369,207 of record NC_088371.1, on the reverse strand, counting down.
TTTGAGAGGTTCTTGCCATGATGAGGGTCATTTAAATCGATCGTTATTTGAAGGACGAGTTTTCTGGCCAAATTTTATAATAATATAGTTTTTTTTTTTTCAATAGTACGGTAGAATATAATACCCATCATGCCTCAAATTCTTGTTTTCCTAATTAGGGTAAAATCGGGTAATTTCGCCGTTTTTTCACTGTCTCACTTCTGGCCTACCGTGGGAGGCCAGTTTGCCAATTGGGCAACCCAAACACTGACAATAAGTTTACCTGGCCAATCAATTATTTTTTTGTGAAGTGTTAACGTAGATTTATATTGTATTTTATTCATAAAAGTCCTTTTAAAACTGCCACTGTTGTCGGGTACATACATTCGCCTCACGTCGGGGAACTTCGCCACCACTGGCGGGTAACTTCGCCGCGAGATTTTGTACTTAGTTTTTCTCCCTACAAGACAATATGAGGAACAATTTCCATTTCTTAAACTCTTCTTGTCCTCAAATTTCTCTACATTATCCAATACTGCAATATTAACACATATTTATTGGCACTTGAATTGAGTGTGATGATGTATGTAAAGTGCCTTCCTGTGGATACATTACAATGCCAATCACAAGTTCATAGCCTGCTGCCCATCCATACCCGAGTCGACTGATTTGTGGTTATTAAACCCACTTACATATTTATTATTTACTTTTCTTAACTTAGTTATATTTTAGTGCTAACTCACAGCGTCTATTGCACACTAAAATCGTCTTTGGAATAATCATAGTATGATGATAGTGATGTGCGGCGAATTTACCCGAGAGTACCGGTGAATTTACCCGAAATTATAGATTTTTGAAATATTGTATTACAATTTTTAGAAATATTTTTCTGATGATAATATACACTGATAATGAAAATAAAATGGATATGGATGACCACAAAGTCAATACAACATTGATTTTGTGACCAGGGCCTTCACATTCAACTGCACAAACTAGGGGAACGTTAGTGTAGGGTTGCCTTTACAATAAAAAAGTCAAGGATGTCACAACATCTTGATTACTACATGTCACTTTAAAGTGCTATAACTCTTAAAGATTTCTCATTTGCTTCCTTCAAACTGAAGCAATACGTACATTCACATCTTGTCTTTTGAATATGGACTATTCCAACGTGAGGGGTGTAAGGATAAATGTTCACCAAGCATTATTTCTTGGGGGTGGAGGGTCGCGGCGAATTTCCCCGTCGGCGAACTTACCCGATTCTACCCTACACGGTTAAGTTAGGTTTTGCGTCGGCGTCATTCTGAGGTATGCGATGATTAGTTAGTTGGTGTCACGTGATGAGTTGTGGTGTAGTGTGCTGTGGTGCGGTGTTTGGTTTGGATGTGACGATGACGTACGGCAATCACTTCCGGGCGAATGGTACTACGCATTTATTTGGCCACACGACATGGCTAAAATTATTGCAAAGATTTAATTTGTCAAAAAATAAGGGTCACACAGGAAATTGTGTTTCTATTATTAGGTTTTAAAAAAAGTACTTTTATCTATTTTATTTTTCAAGAATGTTATTTTCTTCTTTATCTATAGGGAATGAGATTAGCGGAAGAGTAGCGTCCCTTGATTGGACGTCACCGGCGTAGAAGTTATTTGTAAACAAACCAACTACAAGCTACTTTTAAATCTGTTTTGAAATCTAATTCCCTATAGATAGTTCGAAGATGACGTCACTCAGGTCTTTGTTATTGTTTTTTTTTTTTTTGCCATCCGCGTTTATGAGTAATGCTCACTGAACGGTATTAACCCGACTAAAAATGTTCATGGATACACACAGTTTTGTGTGTTGGTCCGTTATACTTCCGGATGGCAATGTTATGAGCTTCTTAGCCAAGCAAATACTATCTATAGTTGATTTTTTATTTTTTTTTTTTTTTCGTGTCGTAAACCTGAAATTTCCGCCAATAAAGCAGGGAATGTCACACAATTTCTCTGGCCGACAGCGTGGCTCAACGGTAGGGTCTTTGCTTCTTACCCAAAAGGTACCAATTTCGACGAGCCGCCTCTTTGTGTGGCCTTGAGCAAGTCATCTTGCCTTAGCTCACTTTGCGGCGCTGCACTGCGCTGCGGCTGACCACTGGGTTATTCCAGTCTTCCCTTGAAATAGACCCTAAAGACAAACTCACTGGCACCAGCAGCTTCTAATGATGCTCACACCACTATGTTATGACGATCTATCCAAGACGCAAACTCATTACCGCACTGGTGCACAGTCGCGAACCCGCCCTGAAGCTTCGTCACAACGCACCGTTCAACTAGATGCTCTGCGGTTTCGGGCTTTTGACCACAACGGGTACATGTTGGACAACAGGTGGCAAGTCCCCACTGATGCAATGAGCGTGCCGTTAAGCGGGTTCTCGACCGAAGTCGATTGTCTGCCACCCAATGTCTCTCTCCTCTTGCTGGTGAAAAAAGCCTGGCAACTTCTCCCCCAGTTTCGAGGAGTCGATGTCCCCGCCCCTCGAGGGATTGAAAATTCGTCAAAGTCACTGGCAGCATCCTCTTATGGTTCTCACACTACTATGTTATGACGATCGACCCATTCAGCAAAGTCCGGTCCGCATTCGTGCACCGTCGCAAACCCGCCGGGTAGCATCGTCACAACACACCTTTCGACTAGATGCTCTGCCGTCTCAGGTTCTTGCCCACAGCGGGGACATATTGGACAGGTTGAAAGACCCCACCGATGAAGCGCACTTGCCGTTAGGCAGCTCCTCGACCGAAGCCGATTCGCAGCCACCCAATGTCTCCTCTTACTGGTATCAAAGCCTGGCAACTTCTTACCAAGCTTAGAGGAGTGTACGTCCCCGCCCCCACGAGGGATTGAATTCGTCCAAACCGACTTCCATCTCGTATGTGCAGCTCAAGACGTAGTCAGGGATTCTGCATACAAGGGCGAAACCAGATTGACATCAATGGCAGAGCTGCGTTGAACGTTAGAAAAATTAAAGGCACAGGCAAAGAAAAAAAAAGGGGAGAATCTTCATCACCAAAACAAAAGGAACGGCCGAAGTTTCGAACCGGATGACATCCAAAGCTGAAGGCTTTAATTTAGTCACTGGAATTCCGGTGCGGCTATGTGATCTTGTGGTATGACACTCGCTTTCGGATCGGAAGGTCCTGGGTTCGAGCCTCGCTCGGCGCATAGTTGAGTCCTTGGAAAAGTCCCTTTACTCACACTCTCTCACCGTACTCATGTGTAAAATGAGTACCTGGCTGTTAACAGCGTTGTCTCTGTCTGAAAAAATTATAACATCGCCTAACAGGCGTCATGTCCCGTCCTAAATGTTAAATGTTGCTGTTGGCCACATTTAATGGATATTGCGCTATTTAAAATCTCAATTTAAAAAAAAATTAATTCCGGACGTGTCCCCAATCTCTACAAGCGCTTGCGAGTACGCATTTGGAACAAAGTTCGAATTCTAAAATCACAACAACAAAAAATAAGCTTTTATATAGTGCAATATCCACAAAACGTGCTCAAAGCAATTTACAAGGGGTCCCTAGCCAACCGCAACACTTAACATGTAGGACGGGACATGACGCCTGTAAGGCGATTAATATTTTTTTTTCGGACAGAGGCAATGCTGTTAACGGTCTGGTACTCATTTTACACCTGAATACGGGGAGAGAATGTGAGTAAAGAGCCTTTTCCAAGGACCCAACTATGCACCCAGCGAGGCTCGAACCAGGACCCTCCGTTCCGAAAGCGGGTGTCATACCACTAGACCACATAGCCGCGCAAGAGCGTAAGAAATCCATTTTTCTACCCCTCAATCGATATCTCTGAATAAAAGACATAATATTCAAAACTATTTCAATAATACACTGATATAGATAGAATGAAGTTGACGTCACTCAAGTCTTTATTATTGTTGTTTTTTGCCATCCACATTTATCAGTAATTCTGAATAAAAGACATAATATTCAAAACTATTTCAATAATGCACTGATATAGATAGAATGAAGTTGACGTCACTCAAGTCTTTATTATTGATTTTTTTTATGCCATCCACATTTATGAGTAATTCTGAATAAAAGACATAATATTCAAAACTATTTCAATAATGCACTGATATAGATAGAATGAAGTTGACGTCACTCAAGTCTTTATTATTGTTGTTTTTTGCCATCCACATTTATCAGTAATTCTGAATAAAAGACATAATATTCAAAACTATTTCAATAATGCACTGATATAGATAGAATGAAGTTGACGTCACTCAAGTCTTTATTATTGTTTTTTTTTGCCATCCACATTTATGAGTAATTCTCACTAAACTGTATAGATAGTATGCAGATGACGTCACTCAGGCCTTTGTTATTGTTTTTGCCATCCGCGTTTGTGAGTTGTTCTCACTAAACTGTATTAACCAGACTATAAAAGTTCATAGTTACACAGAGTTTTGTGTATTGGTCCGTTATAGATAGTATGCACTTGATTAAGAAGCTCATAACATTGCCATCCGGAAGTATAACAGACCAACACACAAAACTGTGTGTATCCATGAACGTCTAAAGTCGGTTTAATACAGTTCAGTGAGCATAAATCATAAACGCGGATGGCAAAAAACAATAACAAAGACCTGAGTGACGTCATCTTCGAACTATCTCTAGGATGATCAATACAATTTAGTGAGAATTACTCACAAGAATGGATGGCCAAAAAGCAATAACAAAGACCCGAGTGACGTCAACTTCATACAATCTAGAAATATCTCTCCCAGTCGTCATAGCTACATCCACATTTTCTAGCAATGACTATGAAAAATGTTTTTTTCTCTTTTTGAGGAAAATTTTTGTCTAAAATCCAAGCCCTATCTCCACTGAGTAAAAATGTTTTTGAATTTTGAAAATCCATTCATAAATAAACAAGTTATGCAGTTTCAAAGGTGTCATTTATTTGGATGACCCGCAAAGAGGAAAAAAACGCGAAAATATGGGACGCTTTTTCGGCATTTTTTTCGGCCTTTGGTTGTATCTTGCGTAATAAGTGGATTAAAAGATTGAAACTTGAAGAGCAAATTAGGATGGTGTTTTGTAAAATACGGGAAAAGTACTCGTCATATTCATATGAAATTTTACAACCAAAAAGAAGAAATGTTCATGTATTACCTTGTCAGCGACAAAACCTACACGCCCGGTTGTTTTAGAAATATTTTACTCCAAAGAGTAAAAATCTATTTTTAACGGTCTTCTGGTAATCGCACGAGTTTTGTCGCTTGACATAATCTAAAATGACCTTTTTTCTAACTGTTTGCCAACTTTCAGTCATATTCATCGATAAACAGCGTCGTAATTAATTTTTTTTTAAAATAGCATATACGAAACGGCTTCGTCCCATATTTTGACGCGAATTCGGGCACTTCGTGAGCGAAAAAGAGGCCCAAAGATTTGTGCGGGATAGTCATTGCTACATTTCCCTTCAGGTCATCCTGACCGGTCTTGTTACGCATGACGTAAATGATGAGATTTACCGTGGTTACGCACGTGGTAATTAAACCCAATAATATCGATGAGAACGAAGGTCAGTGAGAAAAACAAAACACAAAACTGTGTGTATCCATGAACGTTTATAGTCGTGTTAATACAGTTCAGTGAGCATTACTCATAAACGCGGATGGCAAAAAACAATAACAAAGACCTGAGTGACGTCATCTTCGAACTATCAAAATATCTATGGAGAAACTGATAGTCAAAAATTTTGGCCAGAAAACTCTACCCTTCAAATTAGAATATCGATCGATTAAAATTTATGATCCTCATCTTGGCAAAAACTCTCAAACCAATGACGCAAAGAATGACTTCTTCGGAAGCCCCAGGATTGAGAATTTTTACACACTAGCTGATGAGGGTCATTTTAATCAATCGGCGATATAATTTAAAATTTGAAGGACGAGTTTTCTGGTCAAATTTTTTAGATACGTGTTTTTTTCCAGAGGACCTCGGATGATAATAACTTGTGAATTACAGATGATGGATGGACTGACATGGCAACTGGAGGGCTAGGCGTTGATTGGACAGCGTTACGGAAGTGGATAATTAATTGGCTAATAAGGTCCCGATAGCTCAGTTGGTAGAGCACTCGCTTCGCTTCACGTGCAAAGGGACCGAGATCGATCCCGGGTGCAGTCGAGATTATTTTTCTGACCCCCCCCCCCCAACCCCTTTCCACCCACCAGTTAATGGATAGCTGAGTCTGTTATAATTGGATAAAAGTACTTTACAATAGACTAACGTCCTATCCAAAGGATAAATGATAATGTGAAATTGAATGTAAGCTTCTATTTAATTACAAAAATCAGATGAAATGAACGTTTCGGGTTTCCCCTTTATACTATAGCATACTATTTCCTGCCAACCAATGTTTTATTTATTCATCTTAACTACGCCACTACCATATTATCTCATTCGGCTGTGGTGTTTCATTCATCCTGTTTTGTTGATAAAGGTGAAACCCGAAACGTTCATTTGATATGTTTTTGTAATAAGATTGAAGCTTACATTCAATTTCACATTATTATTTATTTCTTCGAGCTTCGAGCAGCAACATTAATATTATCCAAAGGATAGCAAGCAATTGCTATTGTGCGTTTCACGATATTGAAACCGGGATAAACTCCGGCTCTATTGGCCTTATGACTCTGAAGGACTAAAAATATTTGGCTAGGATGAACTGGTGGCAAACACTGGACCAATCACGTCAAAGGTTACTTAACTTATTTGTGGCATGACACTCGCCATTAGATCGGAAGGTCCTTGGTTCGAATCCCGAGCGGCGCATAGTTAAGTCTTTGGGGGAAAAAAGTGTAAATGTTGCTGCTCGAAGCTCGAAGAAATAAATAATAACGTGAAGTTGAATGTAAGCTTCAAATTAATTACAAAAACAGATCAAATGAACGTTTCGGGTTTCCCCTTTATCAACAAAACAGGATGATTGAAACACCACAGATGAATGAGATAATGTGGTAGTGGCGTAGTTAAGATGAAAAAAAAAGCTCTTTACTCACATTCCCTTACCGTATACTAAGTTGCAAAATGAGTACCTGGCCGTTAACAGCGTTGCCTCTGTCCGAAAATACATTGTAATATCGCCTAACAGTAACAGATGACATGTCTCGTTCTGCATGTTAAGAGTTGCTGTTGGCTAAGGAATCATTGTAAACCGCTTTGAGCAGAATTAGTTAATATTGCCCTGTATATATTAAAGTTCAGTTTATTTATGTTTTATCTAGTATGACCTGATGGCAAATAACATGTGAGCTTTTAAATAGCGCAAAATCCAAAAACGTGCTCAAAGCGGTTTACAAAGGGTACCTGACCAACAGCAACAAGCAGCATGCAGGACGAGATATGACGCCTGTTAGGCGATAATGTAATTTATTTTCCGATAGAGACAACGCTGTTAACGGCCATGTATTCATTTTACACCTGAGTACGATGATAGAATGTGAGTAAAGAGCCTTTTCCAAGGACTCAGCTATGCGCCGAGAAAGGCTCGAAACTCACAACATTGCCATCCGGAAGTATAGATAGTGTGGACTTCGGTGAGAAACTCACAACA
>NC_088371.1:33351604-33356604 GCF_034508935.2 Berghia stephanieae | reverse complement strand
AGGGCGTATGCCATCGTAAAGTTATAGATAGTTCGAAGATGACGTCACTCAGGTCTTTGTTATTGTTTTTTGCCATCCGCGTTTATGAGTCATGCTCACTGAACTGTATTAACCTGACTATAAACGTTCATGGATACACACAGTTTTGTGTGTTGGTCCGTTTTACTTCCGGATGGCAATGTTATGAGCTTCTTAGCCAAGTGCATACTATCTATAGCCTGACACTGACCAAAAAATGACGTCAAAATGCCAGTCTTTTGCCACGAAAGAAAACAAATCGTGAGTTGTATTCAATAGTTCAACCAATGGAATCACTTGTTTCCATGAGCACTACTAACGACAACTCACTAGACGCTACACAAACCTAAAAAATGACGTCAAACTGCCAGTCCTAGAGGGTTCTAGTGGCAGGCTGTTAGTTTACGATGGCTCCGGTCAGGGTATCGGCCACAGACAGTTTCCATCCTTTTCGTAAGATAGTTCAAAGATGACGTCACTCAGGTCTTTGTTATTGTTTTTTGCCATCCGCGTTTATGAGTAATGCTCAGTGAACTGTATTAACCGGACTATAAACGTTCATGGATACACACAGTTTTGTGTGTTTGTTCGTTATACTTCCGGATGGCAATGTTATGAGCTTCTTAGCCAAGGGCATACTATCTATAGATATAATGCGCTTGCTTGGCCAAGGAGTTCACAACATTGCCATCCGGAAGTATAACGGACCAACTCACAAACTCTGTGTAACCATGAACTTTTATAGTCTGGTTAATACAGTTTAGTGAGAACAACTCATAAACGCGGATGGCAAAAACAATAACAAAGGCCTGAGTGACGTCATCTGCATACTATCTATAGATAGTTCAAAGATGACGTCACTCAGGTCTTTGTTATTGTTTTTTGCCATCCGCGTTTATGAGTAATGCTCACTGAACTGTATTAACCCGACTATAAACGTTCATGGTTACACACAGTTTTGTTTGTTGGTCCTTATTACTACCGGATGGCAATGTTATGAGCTTCTTAGCCAAGCGCATACTGTCTATATCCCAAGCTAACTTTTTCATCTCGTTCAATGTCTTATCACTTCTCAGCTGAGTCCTCTCGGCTTTGTCTGTTGTCCTTCATAAATTCTGTCATTGCAGAAACTCTTCGGTCGCCCAAGCTATAAAAAAAAAAAGGATTTGATTTGTCCGTCGTCTGCTTTTCTGTAACAGTTTGAGTTTTACGAAAGGGGTGTTAACCATTCGACAACCCCCAACCTGGAGGATGTACCAGGTGACTCAAAAAAGGAGTCGCATCGTAGCCATCGTTGTGTCATCGCCTGATACTGAAATCCAAAAGGACTGGTAGTTTGACGTCATTATTTGGTTTTTGCACCGCCTAGTGAGATGTCGTTAGTAGAGCTCATGGAAACAAGTTAATTCATTGGTTGAACTATTGAATACAACGCACGATTTGTTTCCGTTTGTGGCCAAAGACTGGCATTTTGACGTCATTTTTTGGTCAGTGTCAGGCTATAAGTTAACGATGGCTACGGTATCAGGCCATAACTTTACGAAGGTCACGGTCACATACCATTAGTCGCCTTCAACAACAACAACAATGAACCAATCATACTTTAAGCTATCAGACCTGTAAATAAGCATACGTCGACATTACCCCAACCTAATACCGTTTTGGCACGATGGGTCACATCTGAGCTGCTGATATAGATAGTATGCGCTTGGCCAAGGAGTTCACAACATTGCCATCCGGAAGTATAACGGACCAACACACAAACTCTGTGTAACCATGAACTTTTATAGTCTGGTTAATAGATAGAATGCGCTTGGCCAAGGAGTTCACAACATTGCCATCCGGAAGTATAACGGACCAACACACAAACTCTGTGTAACCATGAACTTTTATAGATAGTATGCAGATGACGTCACTCAGGCCTTTGTTATTGTTTTTGCCATCCGCGTTTGTGAGTTGTTCTCACTAAACTGTATTAACCAGACTATAAAAGTTCATGGTTACACAGAGTTTGTGTGTTGGTCCGTTATACTTCCGGATGGCAATGTTGTGAACTCCTTGACCAAGCGCATTCTATCTTTAGTCTGGTTAATACAGTTTAGTGAGAACAACTCACAAACGCGGATGGCAAAAACAATAACAAAGGCCTGAGTGACGTCATCTGCATACTATCTACAGAAGGAACGAAATTGACGTCACTGCTCAGTTCTTTGTTATTGTTTTTAAGCAGCCATTTTTTTCTGATTTGTTCTCACTAAATGATGTTATCAAACAGACTATTCACGCTCTATGTTACACATAGTTTTGTGTGTTGGTACGTTATATCCGGCTGGCGGATGTTTTGAGTATTTACCCAAACGTATACCACCTTGTGTTTGACATAATGTGATGGATATACATTCTACTGTACTCTGGGGGGGGGGGGGGGGGGGGGGGGGGGGGGGGGGGGGGGGGGGGACTCATCTTTCAAATGATTTCAATCAATTTAAATCTTCCGTAAAATTCCCTGAAATGAGAGGTTTGTTTGGTTTTGATGTTGTTGTTTTTGCAGGGGGGGGGGGGGAGGGGGGGGGGTTGTTGGAATTTTTTTCTCCAAAGACATGACTTATTTCAATGGGCACGATCTATATTACATTTCCGTGTACTCGAGGTCTTTGGTCACATTGGAATATGTACTCAAAGTGACCCACATAGTGAAAAGTATTCACAGTTTTTGAAATATCTAACATCACGATTGATCATTTTGTTCAGCATGACACATGTGTATGTTTACAACTTTCATAAACAAAGCAGCGTGTTTGCATGTCTGAAGAAATATCCAATCGTTGGACAGCAACAAGTCATGTGATTGATGACTTGATTGGACGAAAACATGAATATGGATCGCTCCCTTTGATCGATAATATCATTTGAAGAAGGACGAGTTGTCTAACCAAAATTTAAAAACGTGTTTATTCCGAGTACAGCAGACAACATGAAAGTCGTCGTGCCTGCGTGTAAACCAACAAGGTCATACTTCTACACGTGTTATGGTAGACTTAGGTATTGTGTGCTGTAAAAACCTATGTCGCCTGTTGTAAAAGTAAAAGACACCCACTATTCATTCACGCCATCCGTTTGCCATCATCCACTTCGGACAATAATAGTTGCCAGGTTCTTATTTTGTTATGAAGCTAATTTCTGAATTATTATCTAGATAATAGTATGTATCTCAGGACTTTTTCTCGATCGACTATTTATTTATTTATCTCGGTATTTTCTTACCTGACGATTTATTTATCTCGGTATTTATTTAGCTGACGATTTGTTTATCTCGGTATTTTCTTAGCTGACGATTTATTTATCTCGGTATTTTCTTAGCTGACGATTTGTTTTTATTGCTTTTTTTTTTAGCTGATGATTTATTTATCTCGGTATTTTCTCGACTGCTGATTTGTTTTTCTCGGTAATTTCTTAGCTGATGATTTTTACTTATCTTGGTATTTTTTTTCGGCTGATAATGTGTTTATCTCCGTATTTTGTCAAGGCAGGCTCAAAAGAAAAATATTCTCTGCGAATTAAAATAAATAAATAAATAAATAAAGTTTTTTGAGCTTTGAGCTTTGTATAGCGCAATATCCACTAAATGTGCTCAAAGCGCTTTACAAGGGATCCCTGGTCAACAGCAATTTAACACGTAGGACGGGACATGACGCCTGTTAGGCGATATTACAATTATTCGGATCTTCTGATCCGAAAGCGAGTGTCATACCACTAGACCACATAGCCGCAAAGTTAAATCAACAACCCAGTTAAGCCCAAAACGGGTTAACTTAATTTGTATCCTCATCATTAGTGGTGATTAGAGTCCATTAGAATGTGGCTTTGTGGTCTTGTGGTTTGACACTCGCCTTCGGATCAGAAGGTCCTGGGTTCGAGTGCGGCGCGCGCATAGTCGAGCCCTTGGAAAAAGGCTCTTTATTCGTATTCCTCCACTGTCCAGTCACTAAACTTGAAGGTGGCTACGAAACCATCCATATGGCGGAGGAAGACTTTAGAAGCTGGGTTGACGAAATGAATTTGGAGGTCTGCCGTCGTAAGGAAAAAGACCGTATATGCATCAGACGGCTTTTTGCAGGAGAGCCAAAAAACATTTCACGTTCGTACTGGCTTGGTTCTTAAAGACAGGCGACATATGTTTTCATAAAAATGCACAACCTGAATTCTCTATTCATCTATATAATAAAGTTTTATAAACATTTGATTATTCTAGCTAAAAATGGCTGAACGGTCTTTTTAGTTTCGAATTGACAGAGACTCCGTTCCGTGGACTTATGGAAAAAGACCGTATAAGACAATACGGTCTTTTAACGTAAATATTGGCCTCACTTGCTTGTTTTCAAAGACCGTATTCAAATGGAACATCGTTGTTTTCTGGCAAATAAACCCTCAGGTTTTTGGAATCAAATGATTGACTTATTCAGTGGAAAAGAATTGCTACATATATTAGAAGAAAACATGAGTAATAAAAGAAACTCAGGCAGATTCTTTCGCGGCATCTCTTCATTGAAGAATTTACCAACTAAAATTAAAATACAGAGTAAAACAGGGCATAAAATTGATTCTTATTGAGCAAACAGTAAAGGTCTAATTGTTAAAAATGAAAGCATGCTTAATTGTTATTAAAATAAGATATAATCAGGAGGCAAGGGGAGGGGGGGGGGTGATTAAAAAGATACGAAAATATAAATTATGTTTACTGTTCTTGAGAGGCAAATCATAATGCTGAACATGTCCTTCAGTAATAATGACATAAATAACAATGTGAAATTGAATGAAAGCTTCGATTTATTAAACGAAACAGATGTGGAAGTGTCGGGTTTCCCCTTTATCAACAAAACAGGATGAATGAAACACTACAGACGAATGATATAATATAGTCTGTAGTGTTTCATTCATCCATTTTTGTTGACAAAGGGTATTCACGAAACGTTCACATTATC
>NC_088371.1:33266604-33346604 GCF_034508935.2 Berghia stephanieae | reverse complement strand
CTGGAGATTTTTGCTTCTTTTCAAAATTGGAAAAAAAAGTGCATTAAATTAAAAATGAGCACGTGAAGAGATAATTTTATTCAACTAGAAATCTACCATTAACATATAAAAATTAAAAACATTAGCTTTGATACTACGCCTATAATTTGTCTCAGAAAAATGTAATAAATAGGCATGGGGTAAAAGTAACCCAGGGTATACTATGGATATAGTTGGTGTTAGGATTGAGTGAGTTAATCCCGGTTTCTATAGCCTGAAAAGTACAGTAGCAATTGATTGCTACCCTTCGGATAGGACGCTTGCTAGTCTATCGCAAAGTACTTTCCGCCAGATCTAACAGACCCAGCTACCCAATCACTGGAATCACCTGGAATCGATCACGGTCCCTTTGATCGTGAAGCGAGTGCTCTACCAACTGAGCTATCGGGATGGGATCCCCGATGTTGTAAGAAGTATCTACGACGGATGGAAAATAGGCTAAAGCTAGGCATACATTGTGCGCACAAGTGAAAGCGAATGGGCCTATAATTATATACGTGACGTCACACCACTCGTGGTGAAACTGTTATGCACGAATAGGTTTGGACGACGAAAACTGGACCTTTTGTCTAATAGGATTCCGTAGTCTGATGTCACGCCACCCGGCAACGGCGGCCATTTTGGTTCTAAACAAAGAAAATCATTACTTTTTATTCTTCATGCTGGCTAGAACTTTTCATATGCCTTGTGATCAGAATGTGTAAAAGTCAAAACATGATCAAATTTATGGGGGTTTTTTCCTCTGGAAACGCTTGTATGCTCGCCGGAGAAATATTTCATACGGGCGCGTCCACCATTGTTCCGATAGTTTAGAGCCAGTGTTACTAAGTTACCATGCGTCATTAGGAAGGAAGTAACGTTACGACTATTGAAGCCCATTACAATAGAAGGCTGGTTTTCCAAAACTCGTGAAGTCGATTTTTCTACTTTTTGAGATTTTCCATCCGTGATATCAACTGAAACGTAAATTTTACTTTAAGCATCAATGGCAAAAGACTTTCTTTAGATTTGTGTGAATTTGAAGCTTAAATATGATAAAATAATAGACCGAATGAGAAATTTGAAGGGGAAATAATCCGCAATGTGCGGCTATGTGGTCTTGTGGTATGACACTCGCTTTCGGATCAGAAGGTCCTGGGTTCGAGCCTCTCTCGGCGCATAGTTGAGTCCTTGGAGAAGGCTCTTTACTCACATTCTCTCACCGTACTCAGGTGTAAAATGGGTACCTGGTCGTTAACAGCGTCCGAAAATATTATGACATCGCCTAACAGGCGTCATGTCCCGTCCTAAATGTTAAATGTTGCTGTTGGCCAGGGGCCAATTGTAAAGCGCGTTGATCACATTTTGTGGATATTGCGCTATATATAATAAAAAGGTCAATATCTCAAAATGGGGAAAAAAACGGAGCTAGGGAGGTTGGGAAAACCATTCTGAAAAGAACAATAGCATAGATTTATCAATCAAGAGATGACCAACGGACGTGATGTAAGATGTATGGGAAGAAACGTGGGAGTGGGCGACGAAATCTCTGAGCTTCGTATCAAATTAGAATGGAAAATGGAATAGATTTATACAAAGAGAGTTGTTCAAACTAATATTATTAGTTTTGTGTTCGATCTTGAAAATGTAGTCTGAAGTATGGTGAAAACTTTGGCGTGATGAAGACAACTGAACATCTTTATTTTAATTTGCCTATTTATAGCTTATTTAAAGCACTTCTTCCAGTTTCATTTTGCACCCCAATATTATGTTCGTTGACCATCTCTTGTTAAATAAATCTATGCTATTATTATTTTGTATTTAAATACAAGATATTAAAAGCATAGATTTTATTTAACAAGAGATAGTCAACGGACATAATTTTGGGGTGCAAATTGAAACTGGAAGAAGTGCCTTAAATAAGCTATAAATTTAAATAGGCAAAGAACCTACTATTGGTTGTGGAATTTACTACCACTAGAGATACGTTCTTCGTCTTCACTAGAGGAATCCAAGCGTCGATTGAAGACATTCTTATTCCGACAGGCTTTCTTTTGATTATGTGTATAGTTAGCGTTGTTCGTGGACTGTGTTAGGGTTTAATCTATGTTATGGGCCCAGAGCCCTCCTGAAGAAGGGATGTTTGGCGCACTATAAATCTATAGATAGAATGCGCTTGGCCAAGGAGTTCACAACATTGCCATCCGGAAGTATAACGGACCAACACACAAACTCTGTTTAACCATGAACTCGTATAGTCTGATTAATACAGTTTAGTGAGAACAATTCACAAACGCGGATGGCAAAAACAATAACAAAGGCCTAAGTGACGTCATCTTCGAACTATCTATACCATTATTATTACTATTATTATTATTATTATTATTATTATTATTATTATTATTATTATTATTATTATTATTATTATTATTAGGTGCGGCTCTGTGGTCTAGTGGTATGACACTCGAAAAAAACAAAACGCCCCAGCTATCACTCGGGATCAATCTCGGTCCCTTTGCATGCAAAACTAACACTCTACCAACCCAACCAAGCATTTCCAGGCAGGGGTCCCTGTCCGTGGCCTTCGTAAAGTTATGACCTGATACTGACCAAAAAATGACGTCAAAATGCCAGTCTTTGGCCACAAAAGAAAACAAACCGTGAGTTGTATTCAATGGTTCAACCAATGGGACCACTTGTTTCCATGAGCTCTACTAACGACAACTCACTAGGCGGTTCAAAAACAAAATAATGACGTCAAACTGCCAGTCTTTTTGGATTTCAGTGTCAGGCTATATAACATAACGATGGCTTCGGCCTGACCAACAGCAATGCGTAACATTATTAAATAGAGGTGCCGAAATGAGTCATTGCACACACACACACACACACACACACACACACACACATACATACACACACACATACACGCACACACACACACAAACACAAATTTACAAATTTTCGCCTATATTATTATGACAACCTAATATAAATTAAATATATATGTATTCTGTGTTTACTTGAAAAAGGCCAAAGGCTGAAACGTCGTTTGTTTTGTGTTGTTCATTCATGAGTCAGATTTACTCCCTTTATCTTTATCTCCAATACGTAACATGTAGATAGAGCGAGACATGACATGACGCCTGTTTGGCGATATTACAATTTATTTTCCGACAGTTTTGTGTGTGTGTGTGTGTGTGTATGTGTGTCTGTGTCTGTGTGTGTCTGTGTCTGTGTGTACAAATTTCGAAATCATAATAAATCTCTCTTTAAGACAAGATTATATTTATGATTTGTGCTAAAGTTGTAGGTTCAGCCCCTCCCCCCCCCCCCCCCCCCCCCCCTCTTCACCCCCCCCCCCCCCCCCCCGCCCCCCCCCCCTTAAAGTCTGCATACAGAATTTGTTTTCGTATGGAAAGTATGGAAAGCATTGCTTTGATTTTACTGGAACTGTTCTATGCTTGATTGTTGTTGTGTGCCCAAATAAAAATCATAACTCTCTTCCTCTCCACCTCCTCATCTTCATTATCATCATCGTCATCGTCATCATCGCCATCCTCTTCCTCCTCCTCCTCCTCCTCCTCCTCCTCCTCCTCTTCATCATCATCATCATCATCATCATCATCATCATCATCATCATTATCACCACCACCACCATCATCATCATCATCATCATCATCATCATCCATCATCATCATCATCATCATCATCATATCACCACCACCATCATCATCATCATCATCATCATCATCATCATCATCATCATCATCATCATTATCATCATCATTATCATCATCATTCATACATCATCATCATCATCATCATCATCATCACATCATCATCATCATCATTATCCCACCACCACACCACCACCATCATCATCATCATCATCATCTTCAACACCAGCAAAAACAACAACAACAACAACAACAACAACAAAAACAAAATCACTATAATAAGCATTATAACATTTTCATCATCATCATCCAGTAAAGTAGATATAATGCCAATTCTACAAAATAATAATATGGCCATGTAAGCACCAATCTGACACACAAAACTTTGGCTTTCCTTCCGTCATCTTCTGTCACCAAGATGTCACAGATAATGGGGTCTCTTGTACTTGGCGGTTATTTATAATCGCACAAATTACACACACAACAACACACACACACACACACACACACACACACATATATATCTCATTATGTAGTTCCATATTGAACAGAGTCGAGTCATCTCCCAAGTGATCTATCTTCAATCTATTAAGCAGCGCACTTTCTCATTCACTGTCCAATCTTATCCTTCAAATACGTATTCTTTGTCTCCTCTTATTCTTTCCATTCATCTTCAGTCAAGATCGAGTATTCAAACCAGGTGCGGATAATGTGTCTAAAATTCCATTGGCTTTATATAGATAGATAGTATGCTCTTTATGGGGCAGCGTGGCTCAGCGGTACGTCTTGGCCGCGGACTGTGTGGCCTTGAGCAAGTCACCTCGCCCTAGCTCAATTTGCGGCACTGTACTGCGGCTGACGCCTGGGTTATTCCAGTCTTCCCTTGGAATAGGCCCTAGAGAAAATTTTCCCCTATGGGATGAATAAAGGGAATTTTATTTTATTTTTATTTATTTTTATTGGTTAAGAAGCTCACAACATTGCCATCCGGAAGTATAACGGACCAACACACAAAACTATGTGTAACCTTTAACTTTTATAGTCTGGTTTTTACAGTTTAGTGAGAATTACTCATAAACGTGGATGGCAAAAAAACAATAACAAAGACCAGAGTGACGTCATCTTCATTCTATCTATATAATAGACACACAACGCTATCGTTGCAATGCGTGTATCCAAAATACTACCAACACACAAAAACCATTTGTTACCTTCAACGGTTATAGATGATGTGGGCTTGGCTAAGAAACTCACAACGTTGCCATCCGGAAATAAAACGAACCAACACAGAAAACAATATGTACACCTTGAACGTTTTAATGTGCATTTGGCTAATAAGCTCACAACATTGCCATCCGGAAAAATAACGGGTCAACACACAAAACTATGTGAAACCATGAACGTTTATAGATAGTTCGAAGATGACGTCACTCAGGTCTTTGTTATTGTTTTGCATCGCGTCTGTGAGTTGTTACTCACTAAACTGTATAAACAGACAAATAAAATCAGTGACAGTTTAGTGTTGTCCGTTCACTTCGGATGCATGTTGTGAACCTTGGCCAAGAGCTCTATTATAGCTGTTAACACAGTTTAGTGAGATTATATAACAAGGATGGCAAAAAATACAAAGACTGAGTGAGTATCTCTGTCTATAGATAGTATGAGTGACGTCAATCAGGCCTTGTTATGTTTTTCATCGCGTGTGAGTTGTCATAAATGTATAACCCAATATAAGTTCTGTTACATAGTTTGTGTGGTCGTTACACGTGGCAATGTTATGAGCTTCTTAGCCAAGCGCATACTATCTATAGTCTGATAGAATTTAGTGAACACTAATCAAAGACGTCACTCAGCTCTTTGTTATTGTTTGTAGCCACATATTTTTATGAGTTAAGTCTCACTAAATCCTTTCTTTTAAAAAAATATAGGCTTGTGGAGAACATTGTGCTTATTTGAGTCAATAAAAAAAATATACGGCCCACAACTCAACTGAAAGAGTTAATAATAATAATAATAATAATAATAATAATAATAATAATAATAATAATAATAATAATAATAATAATAATAATAATAATAATAATAATAATAATAATAATAATAATAATAATATAATAATAATAATAATAATAATAATAATAATAATATAATAATAATAATAATAATAATAATAATAATAATAATAATAATAATAATAATAATAATAATAATAATAATGATAATAATAATATTCGTTTTTATTTTATTTGTTTTGCTTTTTTTTTACTCTGACATCATACTTTTGCTCCGTGTTATGAACGAAGGAAGCAATTGGTGAGATGAGATTGTAAGAGTGTGATCTACAATGATGGCATAAGGGAGACAACTCAGTAATCACTTAATTTTAGTGTTGAGTGAATGCATTATCTACCAAGTTCACTCCCTTGAGGGGCGGACAAAGAATAGGTACATAATAGAATGGAGCAATAGTGTGATATCAATATTTGAGTTTTTCATTCGTGATTAATACATTCACCTAGCATTCATGAATATGGACATTCCAAGACCTTATTACAAGATTTAGGGCGCCTTAATCGACATAAATGTATTGAACATCTTGCTCTCACAGGAAAGATAGAAGGTAAAAAGAGTAAAGGTAAACCAAGAAAAACATATTTGAATAGTTTGAACAGCTGGGTGACAAAGAAAGAGAAGAGTAATATTAATTTTCTGAGGTTATCTGATCAGAGAGATGAATGGCGTACCATGATCACCGATGTCTGGCACAGACTTGGTACTTGAAGAAGAATAAGTCCAAGATCTTTTTGCAGAAAGGACGTGACAAATTACTCTCGGGCTGGTTATTGAGCAATGTATCTGTTTTCTTTTTTTTTTTTTTTTTTTTTTTTTGGGGGGGGGGGGGGGGGGGGGCGGGGGTGGTGGTGGGGGGGGGGGGGGGGGTAGGTCGCTGTTGGCTGAAGAAGGGTTATGAGCCGGAAACTTTTCGTCTTTTGTATTTTTTAATTTTTTTTTTTTTTTTTTTTTTTTTTTTTTTTTTTTTTTTTTTTTTTGTGAAGCTGTTATAATATTCATTTGGGTTTCTCTATACTTTTAACATCTCATGAATACGAATGTTCCTCTCGTTCTATAAATCTACGTCCACGTGTTACCTCACAGGAGTAATACGCTTCAACAGTCGTGACGTCACTTCCTTCCTTATGACGCATGGTAACTTAGTAACACTGGCTCTAAACTATCGGAACAATAGCGGACGCCCTTATGAAATATTTCTCCGACGACCATAAAAGCGTATCCAGAGGGGGAAAAAAAACCATTATAAATCTGATCATGTTTTGACTTTTACACATTCTGATCACGAGACATGAATATGAAAAGTTCTAGCCAGCATGAAAAATAAAAAGTACCGATTTTCTTGGTTTAGAACCACGATGGCTGCCGTTGCTGGGCGACGTGACATCAGACTATTGAATCCCATTGTAAGTTAACAATCACGTCCTACGACCCCCAAATGATCGGCCAACCGGTTGTCGTGTAGCGACTTCTCAGGACAGATCGTAGCCATCGTTAACATACAGATAGTATGCGTTTGACTGACAAGTTCACACCATTGGCATCCGGAAGTGTAACGGACCAACACACAAAACTGTGTGTAACCTTGAAGGTTTATAGTCTATTAATAATAATAATGATAATAATAATAATAATAATAATAATAATAAGGATCATGATGATAATAATAATAATAATGATAATAATAATAATAATAATAATGAATAATAATAATAATAATAATATAATAATAATATAATAATAATAATAATAATAATAATAATAATAATAATAATAATAATAATAATAATAATAATAAATTGAGCTATTATATAGCGCAATATCCACTAAACGTCCTCAAAGTGTTTTACAAGGGGTCCCTGGTCAACAGCAACATTTAACATGTAGGACGGGACATAACGCCTGTTAGGCGATATTACAATTTTTCGGACAAAGACAACGCTGTTTACGGCCAGGTACTCATTTTACACTTGAGTACGGTGAGAGAATGTGAGTAAAGAGCCTTTTCCAAGGACTCAACTATGCGCCGAACGCGAGGCTCGAACCCAGGACCTTACGATCCGAAAGCGAGTGTCATACCACAAGACCCAAGGAATGTAGAGTCATCTTCCTTAACATTTATATCTATTTTTAATTTTACCTGGTCCGTTACAATTTTTGTGATTATCAAACCGATGATTTTTCCAAGGAGATAATAATAATATATCTTTATTGTCCTAAAAAAAAGTGGCAATTTGTCATTTGGTTACACATTTATAACAATACAATATTGACATAGACACACACACACACACACACACACACACACACACACACAGATGCACACTAGTAACATAGTAGTCATCGGAGAAAAAACAACCCCCCCCCCAAGAAAAAAAATGATTTCATATCAATGATTTATAAGCGGCATCAAACCTTTAAAAACAGTAAAGTCCTTAAAAGAATGTAGATCCCATCATCTTCCTTGCGGCCACTGGCGGTCGGTCAATAGAGCGAAGTTGTTTTGTGCCGCCCTATATTTTCCGTAGATTAGCATGTCAACCAAACAAAAAACTTCAATTTTACAATTTTGATAAAATTAAAAATCTAGCACATACTGCTTTTTGTTTTGAATTTAATATTTGATGACTCGTGCGTCGCTCCGCGAAGGTAGCGTCAAATCGGCACGTTTCATCTTTCCCCGTTGCCAGCGCGGGGAGACAATGAGCGGAGGGTGTGGTGTGGTGGGGAAGTTTTTTTTTTGTTTCTATGAGCCAGTCTTCGTTTGGCCGTCCTGTCCTTATCCTATACTCCGTTGTACCTTGAAGAAAGTTAGTTACTACTCCCCAATCTCCCTCCACCCTCCCTCCCCAACTAACTATTGTCTTTCACTGCTAAAATAATTAGGCCAAGACGGCCAATCTAGCGATGCACGCCCTGAGGTCCTACTTGGGATAAATTAAAACCATATCAGTTTTATCACTGAAAGAAGAGGCTTTGCTTCACTTAGATATACGGATGAAGAGAATGGCAATAAATATATATTTTATCATTGTTTGTTTTGCTTAAATATATATTAAATATAAAAAAGAACAGTAAACAAAGTATGCACCGAGAAGAGCCCCATGGTACTATAAATAAAAATCCCTGACCCCACGGAGTCCTTCATCCCCGCACATTCCCAACGATCCCTACTCAACTTGTATTGTGTGCATTGTCTAATAATAGTATAATTATAAAGATGTCGCTGATTGTGTGTGAAGTTAACAAGTGCTTTGCGTTTGGAATTAAATGTGGATTTTTAAATTCTATTATTCTAAAGTTGTCTGTCATACCGTTAGTCGTTAGTATTCAGAGAAAAGTATTATCGCTATTGTCATTGTTTATGAAACCTACCTGTTTTTATCTTGAATCATTTTATTTTAAAAAGTTATTTCTGTAATTTGTAACCAATCATGAATCATGTTGATTTTTTAATTGATAATCAATTCCGACACTTATCCCCTCAAGAGAAAATAGTGGTGAAAGATTTAGGTCCACACAAACCAGTGAATTTTAACTTAGTTTCTAACACTCCGAGGAGACAGCGCCGATTGAATAATGATTATTTTTAAAATGTTGAATGGCTTACTGCCAGTGAAAGCCGTAAAACGCTTCATTGTGTTTATTGCTTGATTTTTGGTGATGTATGCTATAACGGACAACAGGAGGATTCAGTGATATTGCGCACATCTCTCAGGCACTGAAGAAACATTCTGAATCAAATAGCCATGTCACAGATGCTGTTAAATATAAACTTTTCAACGTTGTAGATATAAGAAATCAGTTGGAAACAGGACATGCTGCGTCTGTGAGTAGTTATAATGAACAGGTGAAAGTTACCAGACAAGTTTTGTCCAAGATAATTGATGCTCTTTTGTGAGTACGCCTCGTTAATATTCTAACACACACACACACACACATACACGCACACACAAATACACGCACATATATGCAAACAATTGCAATACCGCCCTCCACACACACACACACACACACACACACACACACACACATACACACATACACACACACACATACAAAGTAGGTCAAATTAAGTTAAATTAACTAGACCAATAAAATTTGATTCTGTATTTCGGATTTGTGTCGCCTTAAATACAATGTGACCAACCGCCCCTGCTTGCGGCTCACACTAGCGGCGGGCATTCGGAACATTTTCATGTTCCTGGTACGATTGTGTTCCTGGTGGCGTTGTTCCTGGTACGGAACCAGTTCCTGGTGCGATTGTTCCGGTCGAAGAGAGTTTCGTATCAGTCATGTCCTAAGTAGTACGGAGCATAGATGACACGGGTACGACGTTCGTACTCGTGTTTGTGGTACCAACCACAGACAGACGAGAGGTTGCGTACTCGTGTTTATGGTACCAACCACAGACAGACGAGAGGTTCAGACTGGAGGGAGGGACGTAGGCTGGTTTGCGCGCGCTCTCTCTCTCTCTCTCTCTCTCTCTCTCTCTCTCTCTCTCTCTCTCTCTAGACACACACACACACCACACACACACACACACACACACACAGTAACAGTAACATGACCAGGAACTTGTTCCTGGTGGAGGTTCCTGGTACTAGTTCCTGGTTGAGCTATGTTCCTGGTGTTACTGTTCTCGATAACCAAAACCCGTGCGGCACTAGCTCACACCGATTTTGCCTAAACCAAAAGTGTTCCAAACCCGTAACCTTATAAAAAAGTGAGCTTCATATAGCGCAATATCCACTAAATGTGCCCAAAGCGCTTTACAAGGGGTCAACAACAACATTAAACACGAAGGACGGAACATAACATATAAATAAGGATAGGAGCAAAAAAAAAAAAAACAATTGGGCGAGGAAAAGTAGCTACAGAGCAGTCCTTAACGTCTCTCTCTCTCTCTCTCTCTCTCTCTCTCTCTCTCTCTCTCTCTCTCTCTCTCTCTCTCTCTCTCTCTCTCTCTCTCTCTCTCTAATTTCACCGCCCCCTCTGTCTCTGACGCTCCCTTAAACATATTCAAGACCCTATAACTATGAAGTTGTTCTCTTTTCTTTAATTTTTTGTTTGTTTGTTGTATTCGTTCTTGTTTAGTTTAACTCAGGACTCGTGCTGTTATGTACAAAGAATGCACAAGGCAATGCATTTTGACGTCCTAAATTAAAATAATAAAACTAAAATGAGTAAAAGTAAATAAATAATAAATAATGTTAAAAGTTGACCAAACTTCTAGAGTCACCAGGAATGGTGTCAACGTGTTGAAGTTGAAAATTAAGAAAAAATGTACCAAGGGAATACACAAAAATACATAAAAGAAAATTATATTATGCCTAGAAATGAGTTCGAATCCCTACCTCACCCCACCCCGGTTACAGTTACGTTGTGCTAAAACAGCCGGCCACCTCGCCTTCTCGCGCTCGGTCAAACGTTTAATCTCTTCCATTGGACTGAATACACATCTGTGTCGAATAGTTTCGTATCAGTCATGTCCCCAGTAATACGGCGTGCGTACTCGTGTTTGTAGGTGGGTCCAACTATAGACTGTCATCGTGGTTTTTCGCGGCCGCAATGGCAAATTTGCGGCCGCAAAATTCGCACTTTTCCGCAATTTACCGCAAATTTTACAAATTTCATGAAAAATCTAAATTTTTCACCATTATTTAACCCGAGTGGTTTTTTTAAAGTGGCGAATTTCCGAAAGTCAGCATCGTCCCTTTCTTTCATTTTCTCATAGCACCTGGTCTGTTTAAACTGCTACTGGAAGCTGCCCAGTCTGGTTTTTAAACTGCCATACTACTAACAGACGTTACATTGCAATTAAAAGGAGTTTTTCTACTTTCACTTTCACCTTAGTGACGAGTGACGCTATTATTGTTATCTTCAATTGGTTTCGCTACCGGCGTTCTTTTCTCTTACATCTACTTGTTGATTACAAACTCGCTATGGACAAGTTCCTTGGTTTAGACATGAAGAAGGCAAAATGTGCTCGCCATGTCACTGCACACCAGCGACACTCAGAATACAGCCAGTGGACCCACGTCAGTGGTTCAAAGCTATTCTGCACACCATGCAACAAGGTTATTGACCACTTACGAAAGTCTTCTGTGGATAGCCACCGCAATTCCGCAGACCATAAAACAAAAGAAGAAAGAATGAAGAGGTCACATGCCACTGACGTGGATGAGAGTGAAGCGGTGAAGAAGCAGAGGACATTGGATTCTGTTTTGAAGAAACCGTCTACAGTTTCAACGCAAGGTGAGTGGTGCACCCTTTCCCTCTAAATGAGTACTTAGTTTTGGGTGGATATTGCTCTATAAATCTATACAATTACAACTATATAAAAGATGAGGGTATTATTATTACTATTATTATTATTATTATTATGATGATGATTATTATTATTATTATTATTATTATTATTATTATTATTATTATTATTATTATTATTATTATTATTATTATTATTATTATTATTATCATTGTTGTTCTTTTTATTATTACTTTGTGGTATAGTGAAAAGACACTCGCTTTAGGATCGGAAGGACCTGGGTTCGAGCCTCGCTCAGTGCATAGTTGAGTCCTTGGAGAAGGCTCTTTACTCACATTCTCTCATGAAATGGAGGTGTAAAATGAGTACCTGGCCGTTAACAGCGTTGTCTCTGTCCGAAAAAAATTGTAATATCCCCTAACAGGCTTCATGTCCCATCCTACCTGTTAAATGTTGCTGTTGGCCACGGACCCCTTGTAAAGTGCTTTGAGCACGTTTAGTGGATATTGCGCCATATAAAGCTTATTTTTTTTAAGCTATTCATATTAACAAACTATTTTTTAAATTTCTTTCTTTCAGCAAGAAATGATATCTGCAATGAAGTTGTTTCAATGTTTGCTGCAGCAAACATTCCCTTATCGAAGGTTGACCACCCAGCAGTCAGAAACTTCTTGCAGACAAGAGTTGAAAACGGTGGTGCCATTCCACAAGCTCATCAGCTGCAGGAATGCTACTTAAAGAGGGAGTTCACCAACAAAAAAGAAGTGGTGTATAAGAAAGTTATAAACAAGCCTGTGGCCATCATCTGTGATGAAATGTCTGATGATGTTGGAAGGTGGGTTTTGTTTTTTGTTTTTGACTGACAATGTTTGTAGAAACTAAAGCGAAAGAGTAATTTATATATAGGAGTAGGAGGCAGGTGAATACACACACACACACACACACACTCACGCACAATCATGTATATATATATATATATATATATATATATATATATATATATATATATATATATATATATATATATATACCACACACACACACACACACACACATATATATATATATATATATATATATATATATATATATATATATATATATATATATATATATATATATATATATATATATATATATATATATATATATATATATATATATATATATATATATATTATATATATATATATATATATATATATGGGCGTACTACACTACACAACATACACAGTGATCAGTTCGAATCCTTAGTTTGAATTCTATAATTAAATGCTGAGAGCAATTATGATATCACTTTTGCATCCTTCCCTATATGTTATTTTGTGTTTTCTCTTATTTGTATCGCCTATCTTTTCAGGTTTGTCCTCAATGTCTTAGCTGCACCACTGGAACCCTTGAGCGCTGATGTGGACAAAGTCCAAAGTTACCTCTTGGACACAAGATTTTTGTCTGTCACAAACCACACAACCGTTGCGACGGCCATAATTGAATGCTTAGTCTCCACTGGCATCAAGTTTACTGACGTCGTCACCGTAAACACAGACAATGCAGCATACATGAGGAAGGCTTTCAATGATGTATTGAAAGGGCTCATGCCAAATGCTACGCATATCACATGCATGGCTCATATCATGAGCCTAGTGGGTGATGCCTTCAGAAAGCCCTTCAATCGCACCAACAAATTCGTCAAAGCTGCAAATGCGATATTTTGGAACGCCAATGCCAGAAAGGCAAGATATCTGCGATTCCTGACACCACTCGTCAAATCTCCAAAGATGCCTCCAAACCCAATCGCTACACGGTGAGATTTTGAGAATTTTCCTTTCTTGGTCATGATTCATCTGGGTCTTTAAAAAAACTTTTTTCACCTAAAGGTGACACATTGTTAATATTGGATATTGACAAATAGGAGGGTCAGTCATTCTTATTACCTAATTTGATATGTTAGTAAACATATTTAGTAGTATCATGTTACAGTTATAGTAATCTGCTCCCTTTTTTTTGTTCAAAAGATGAGCTTTAATTAAGTATCTGACTGGGAAAGTGCTTGCTATGGCTTAATAGAATTGATTATTCCATTATGTTATCTTTTTAGATTGTCATCATTTTTTTATTTCAAAGTTAGTTTGCTTTAACCATTGATATAAGAAAATGCACTAGAATTTTTAAAAATAAATATTGGAAGCTATCTTGCACAATTATTTCGGGGTAAAGTAAGAGGGTCATAGTCAACCATTAAAGTCAATGCCTAACATTAGTCCTCACTAGGTCAAGTCATATGATGATGGTAAATTCAACAGACTATACTATAAGGCCAAAAACTGATAGATTAAGTAGGTATAATGTTATCTTCTTTTCAAATAAAAATTCAATTTAACAAATGAATTAAAAATGCATCATTTCTTTTACTTCCTTTTCAAAATCCAGATGGAATTGTTGGTTTGAAGCGGTCTCATACCATGAGAAAAATTTGCAGCACTTTGCCACATTCATTGCGAAGGAAATGGAGCACTGTGGGCGCACGGCTCCAGAGTCGTTAGTCTACTTGAATGATATCCTCTGCTCGGTGTCGGAGCGCCAGTTAATTCAAGCAGAGATGAGCTTTATAATCCAGCAGTCTCAGTCCATCGTTGTAGCTACTGATGTATTCCAAAGCCAACGTCCAATCGCCATGACAGTAAATATTCATTTTCTCCTCCTACCTTTAAATCTTATTTTATAAGATTAAGAGCAGGTATCATTATTAATGAAACGATTCCATCTTTGTTGAAACTCTGCCTTTGGACACAACATTATAGTTGAATGTCTTTGACTAGAGCAAGAAAAGAATTACAAAACAAAAATACTTTCTTATGTTTTTTAATCCTTGCCTTATTCTTATTTCTATTTTCACCAGGCGTGGTCAAAGCTCATGGAAATTAAGGACCAGTTTTCATCTTGCCATGTGACCCTACAAGATGTAGAAAGACACTGTCCGCATGACCTGGACCAACATCTCAAGCTTCAGCTCCAGGATAGTTTTTGTCAAGCTTTCTCTTTGGCCAATGAAAAGCTTGAGAAATATTCATCGACGGAAGGCCAACCAGGGATGGAATTATTGAAGGAGATACCTTTCTTCAATCCTTGCAATTTAGTGTTCATTGCTGACTCTGATATTGATTCTTTGACCATTCCTGGTATTCATGAAGTACCTCGTGTAGAAGTACTTCGATATAAAGAGTCTCTTGGTCCAAGAGCAGTGTCGACATCTGGAGGCATTCCACTTGATCTGACTGTTTTTTGGAACAGTGTTAGCTCAGATGTTCCCCATCTTGCTACGCTGGCAAAGAGATACATATACACCTGCCTTAATTCTGCTGATGCTGAGAGGTCCTTCTCCATTTATAATCTTGTATTTTCAGACAGGAGAAGGCGGCTCAACGAAGCAAACTTAAAGGCTTTGGTGTTCCTTTATTATAACAGTTTTATTTCCTATGAATATCTTGTTTAATTAAATTTTGATACCTCTCTTTGCAGGTTTTTCGTACTTTTGTTTTGATATAAGATTAAGATTGATGTTTTAAATCATTTTTCATTCTGATCTGCACCTGAGTGACTTTTGTGTGCATCTTCAGATCATTGTAGTATTTGGGGTCCCCGGGAACGAAAAAAAGTTATCCGATTAGTTAACAAAATTTGCAAAATTTGGCAATTTTTACGGCAAAATGTGGCAAATTTTTCTATTTTTTGTGGCAAAATTGTCATTTTTTTGTGGGAAAATTTGGCAAAATTTGGGATTTCAAATGGCAATTTTCCGCGATGCCAGTATAGAACAGTAAAGTTGGTGCAATAAAATAAACAATATCACGTGACCATTTTAGAAGCACGTGGCAAAACACATGTTCCTGGCTTTGACAGCTCACCTTCCAATGTAAATTATAGAAAAAAAATAACCATTAAAAAATGTCTGTTAGGTGGCAAAAGAAACACATATTCATAAATACTCGATCACGCGTCAAATAATATCTAAATATTGATTTTTTATTAAACAAATGGTAAAATTTATCAAAAATTACTGTCGGTCTATTTTTAGACCACGGTCAAGATTATTCTCCAAAATCAATGCGCTTGTGTGAACAAAACAAGAACTATTTGAAATCTGGTTTTCGGAATAATTTAGCCATATACAAAGAATTTAACTAAATAACAATTTTATTTTTACTTGTTTGTTTTTAACTGAATGCGTATTATCTACAATTTGAACGACAAAAACGGGAGACCTGTTTTGTGCGCAACGTGTCCGGCTGCTAAAGTTCCTAATCACCATCAAAGAATGGCAGTCCAACTCATGCAAAGGTAAGATTCCAATTTCAGTGTTTGAGTTTGTAATTTGTATCGATTGGTTTTGAGAGCAGGAAACGATTTAGTTCAATGTTAATCCATAATAGCGTTCGGGTATTTAACTTTGGATGTCTCACCGGCATAATTTTAGAATGTGTTGTTCATTTGTTTTCATTTCACTTCGCAATTTGACTGTCACTGTCAGTGTCAGTCATTACAGTACAGCTTCACTCGCCGATTCTCACTTACAGAGTTGACGTTTCCTTCACTTATGTCTGCTTCATGCTCATTCAGTGAGTGATTCGAATACTGTGTGAGAGAAAACACTTTTCGTAATTTATGACATTTTATGGGTAACGTTTACAGTCTAGAACGTGTGTCAGTCATAACTTGACCGAAAAGGAAAACAGAAAGGAACAACAACAAAAAAAACCCCAAAAAAGCAGACACCCCCCTCCTCAATAGGTGGAATCTCAACAAAAGTTGTATTTTTTAAATCCTCATCTTTCGTGGTGCGAAGCTTTCATCGCTTGTCATATTTTATTGACTCTCGCTCTTTCCTAACCTGATAATAGATTTCGAAACAATCTTTAGGTCTTCATTCTCTCATTATCTGTTCATGACTGGAACTGGAAAAGAAACAAGACAAAGGCAAAGGGTCTCTGCCACCGATTTTCAATATCTTGTGTTGTTTGAAGGATTTAAGTTGGTAGACGTTTTTGCCACATAAGACTTTTTGTTATTGTTTTTGCTGAGAGTCGATGGGAGAAGGAATGGCAGAGAGGGAGGAAGGGGTGGTGAAAAAATGAGAATGTCTGGAAAAAGAAAATGTCCCACTCAACCCCTTATCGCATCTTTGATATTTGGCAGGTGTCAAACTACATGTATGACGTTTTGGATCTTCCAAGCCTATTCGCCTTATTTGGTCGGTAGCTGTGTGAAAGAAAACATATTTTATTGTAAAATGCAGGGAGTGCGGTCTGATATTTTCGTCATCGCTATGATTATTCCCAGACAGGGTCTGCCAATAATGAAAATTGGTTATTCCCAGACAGATAGAGGGGAAAAAAACACAATATTTTTGTATTAAAAAAAAAAATAAAAACAATTTTAAGAAATTCATGCTCAGAAACGGAACAAGGCCAAACGAAAAAAGGAGAAAAGAATAGACTCGCTCAAAAAATTAAAGAAAAAAAAAAGGGGGGGGGGAGGAGAGCGATTGAATTCGAATCTGTGCAGCTAAAATGAGCAACGAGTTTCCCTTGGCTCAAGAGAAATGAAAATGAAAAAATTGTGTTTATGTTTTTGTATGAGTGTTGGGTGGGGGGGGGGGGTCGTGGGGTTTTGTTACAGTTTTATACACATCCCTGTTAGTTCAATCAATTTTGTGGGTAATGATGAAGAGGGGCCTGGTCCTACAACTCTTTACGGATTTACCTTGGATTGAAATGAAAACTAAACCTCTCTGATTACTTTAGATTACCTAATTTTATTTCATACGTTTTTTTTATGAAGAAGAAGCTTTTTAGGATTTTGTAATAGATAGGAAACACCATGATATGTGACATGATGTCTTATCTAAATTTTGCCTGAGGAATAATAAGCGAACAATTTTGAAAAGCTCTCTCTGTTGATCGAATTATCAAAAATTTTATTTGTGATCAGATATTTTATTTGACTTTAAAGTGAAATCTAGAGGCATTAAAACATATTCAATGTTTATTAGACTTTTCTTATGTGATCAGAAAGTTAAATACAGGAAATATTGATCAAATGAGTTCACCGGAAGGTAAATAAAAGCCCATTTTTTTAAAAGCTAATCGACATTGGTTATGTAATCTTGCCTTCATGATCATAAACCTCTGATAAAATTTAGACCTGACCCAACGGTTTTAACAACCTTGTGGTTTCTGAGTTCCAGGTCCATTATGTTTTCTAATGTTTTTATTGAATATAAGCAAACCATTAAGAAATAGGTCATTATATATTCAACATTGAATGGTATTTCTTCTTACATTGAAATAAGTGGTTCTTTAGAGTAATAAGGCTCATGGAATTGGAGTTTTTCCTGTTTCTGTAACAGACCTTAAATAGTGTTTGATAACTTTCTTAAAACAATAAATGGTATTTCATTTTACTTTGAAATAATTGGTCCTTTAGAGTCATAAGGCTCATGGAACTGGAGTTTTTCCTGTAACATGAAGCGACAGACTGTAGCAAGTGCTTCCTGAAATCTGAATAAGTTTCACATTTACATTTTACTTGTAGAGTTAGATCCAGTTATTCATTCAAACATTGGTATCTTAATTTCGAATTGTCATTTAATTATAAAGTTAAATAAATCCAATGATAATAATTGATAAAATAAGGTAATTATAACTTTTATTCATTGTTTGGTCCATATGAATTTTACTTTATGATTTTGTGTGAGATGATATTGCATTTTATGGGACCATGGGACAATGGTTTAGGATGCCATGCTTATCATTTTTTTTTTCAGATCTAAATAACATTACAACAAGATTGAAGAATGAGTCTCTGCAGTCCTTTAATTGTTCTGGAAGCATTGGCCTGCCTATACCATGGGAATTAATCAATTTATATTCTGGAAGAAGTATCATAATTATTATTATTATCATCATCATCATCATTGAGTCTTATCCTTCAAGATTATCAAAATGGCTTTCATGTTACTGTATCTTATAGTTATAGAATTCCTCATATATCATTATGGACCCTTCTTTGTTTTTTTTATTGGAATTAATGTTTTTCTTCTATATTCTTCATAAAACCTCTCAGCTTTATTGACCTAATCTAGAGACTGGAGAGCGGTGATTAAGAGAACAGGACCATATTTTGCTTTCGAGCTTTTCTTAATTTTAAAAGCAGCTTACTGTAGTTTGTAAAGATTTTTTAAAACTTTTTTCTAATGACAGTGTCTACTACACGTTAAAACCAATGCATATCTATCCCTATGTAATTTTTGGCAGTGATCTCTCCATTATAATGGTATTGGCTCCTGTTTCTTTATAAAAATGCCCTGTGAGCTTGTTATACACTTGAAAGAAACATTTACATAGGGAAATCAAGAAGAATATATAGCAAAAGAAACCTGCTTCCTTGGTTATGAATAAGAAATTTAAAAAGAAATAGGCAATGACCTCTTTATCTTGTCTACCATTTAACTTTATAATTATTTTTAAAAGTTTATTATATCCTTTTCTATATTTATAATTTAATTTATCAGCAAGATAAGAGTACTGATGAATCCATCTATGTAGCTGATTTGTAATGGTAGTAGAATTTGATAGATGGGACCATGTGATGTTGCAAAACATATTTTTAAAAATTGTATTGCATTGTTTCATTTATCAGCAACATCATATTAAATAATGCAGTGGCTTAATCACAAACTTTCTGCACTTCATATGCAAGACAGTGATGCTTTTGTGCTACATTTCTCGAAATATTCACAAAGTTTCTGTATTTTGTAAATAAGACCATGGCGCTTTTGTCTTAACTGGTTAGTCGCAAATTCTGCCTTTGTATTCCATTTCTCGAATCAAATTATATTAAATTCTATTAAATAATCATTTTAATGGCAAACTTTCTGCATTTGATAATTATAAGCAAGACCATAATACTAAAGTCTACACAGGTTAATCGCATGTTCTGCCTAAGAAGTACATTTCTTGAATCAGAACCTTTCTTAACCAAAGCTTTTGCTGAGGCTCTTGCATCACAGATTTTTAAAAATGGAACTACTCAGTTTCAGTAATAATTATCAATTTTTTCCTTTTTTTTTCTTTCTCTTTCACAGGATGAGAATACAAGCATACCTTTAATGGAGAAACATCATATCTATATTTTTTTAATGATTTCAGTGTGAATAACATGAATATGAATGAAATGACAATAAATGTGATATAAATTTATAATCTGTTTTTAATTTATTTGGATTTCACAAGTTGTGTTATGGCACTCAGATACAGCAGGACGGGTGAGACTGAGAACCAATCCTCACAATAGCACTAGAGGTCTTGTATATGCAAGATGTGATTTCCATTGATACAGTTTAAAGACTGTCCTGTTTTTATTCATTCTGGTGCACGCTGTAGGTTTTTTTTTTGTTTCTTGTTTTAAAAAAGATTCTTTGGGCTTTTTTCTTTCAATCTATGTCTAAGACTTGATTGAATTCTGACTCAATGCAAATCAACTTTGTTCCAACTCCTCAACTTCAAATTACAATGAACTTGTGCGCCCTTCCTTCTCTGTTAACCTACAGGTTATTGGATATGTAACTTTAATACATCTATGTACGTCTACCACAATGATAAACTAGCAATTTATCTAAATATCTTGCAATCGTCTTTTGTAATAACTTTTCATTCTGGGTTACACATAAAAGTTAGCAGTGCCCGGTTCAAAAGTACTTTGATGTTAAAAAGATCAGCATCCTGTCATCTTACTTATATATTGGCAGGTGTAAGACTTATTCATTTTGCAAGTCATCATCGTCACAGTTTCGCACCAACACCGAACCCACTCAACAGCATCTGGGGAGCAGACTCTTGGGTCATGGTCAGTGCAGCTGAGCGCATCCTGGCATTCTCTAAGTCTAAGGATGTCTGCTCTGGGCACCCACATGTACACAAGCTACTCTCAGCAAGCCCCCACTTTTTCATGCTTCCAGTTATTCTCACAAGTTTTGCCTGTGCTCTGTTCAGTGTTACCAATTCATTCCTGGGGAGCTCAGTTCCGTAGGACAGTTCTTCTCTCAGATCTCCAATAGCTTCATTTGCATGATTGTTCCACTCTCTCCACGTGGAACGCCTGTATACAGCTGCATGGTCAGGGTTGATGCTTTCTTCCATCGTGAAGCTCTTTCTCGACTTCAGTCTACTTGTCATTGGGCTGTGCATTGGGTGCCTTGGGTCCATTTTCTATTTATATTTCTGGGCTTTGGAATCAGTGGCTCTTTGAAGGTGGGGAGGTGCAATGCCAGCCAGCCGATGGAGGACTGGAACTGCAGTCGGTTTCAAGTTACTCTAATGATCCGGCAGGTGTTATTTTGACATGGCAGGATCTTGCCCAGACTGGTGAGACCTATTCGGCTGATGAATAGCAGAGGGCTACTATGGTAACTGACTGTTTTCGGATCTGCTCCCCATGGCGTGTAAGTTTTTGCCTCTTTTCTTAGGAAGTTGTTTCTTGTGGCCACCTTTGCTTTTGTTTTCTTTGTGTTCTGAGAAAAGGACCTTGTGCGGCCTATGGTAACACCGAGGTACATGGGGAATGTGTTTTTATCCAATATGTTCCCATTCCAGATGTTCAGTTTCCTGTTTTCTTAGGCTTGGCGGTTCTTTAAATGGAAAGCACACACTTGAGTTTTTCCTGGGTTGGCAAGTGAGTTCTTTAAATGTGGCCTCAGAGAGTGGCTCCAGGACATCCGTTAGTCTCTCCTCAATGGTCTTGAAATCAGAGGCCTGGGACGCAAGACACAGATCATATAGAAACCCCTGATGTTCTCAAAATGAGGTTGGTCGTTGGTATAATAGTTGAAAAGGATAGGTGCAAGTACCGATCCTTGAGGGAGTCCGTTCTTTTGTGATCTGCTTTTCTTCCCATCCATTTCCACAAAAAAGTGACGGTTTGACATAAGGAATTATATTATTGCAACTATTTTTGTGTTACGAGTTACCCTTGCAACCTTTAGGAGCATGTTTCCTATGATTTACTGTGTAATAGGCAGCTGCCAGGTCCACGAACACAGTTCATATAATTTGTTTGTTCTCGTAGAGATGCCTGATCCTACCTCAATGGCGATAGGTCTGTATACTGATTTTGTTATGGGGTTGCCGACAGTTTTTGACATATCTGGAAGACAACACTGCAAGGTCTGTTCTCCAGCGAGCGCTTGGAAAGGATGCTTCATGCGTCATAGAAGAGTGTCAGATTATATTGGTCAGCCCATTCCTCAACAGTATCTCCATCTTTGTTGTTCTCATTGTATCCCCATTTGGTGCTGTGGCAGTTAAAGTCACCTATCACAATCATTGGTTTCTCACTAGTGGTGGATGTAACTGGCCACTTGAATGGCGTTGGTGGAGGTTTGTTGACAGTAATATCACATTGAGAAAAGTGAGTGGAGCAGGCACTTATGTTGGTAACAACAAGATATGAAGTGAGTAGAAAAGTGCCAGAAGACAATAGAGAATAAAATTTTTTTTCGCGGCGGTGGTGGGGTTCGAACCTGCGACCTTATTGGTACGACAACTCCGCCTGGCAGGTGAGAGCGTGGCTCTACCGTGTGAGCTATCCACGAACACAAAAATATTCGTTTCAAACCCAAAGTCATTTCTAGATCCCTCTCTCACCCACTTCTTGAGATCGCCGATTCGTTCACCACCATCGCGAAGTAATTTTGACCAGCAGTTAAGCTTAATAGCCAATATTCTCATCACAAACATATAACATAGAAACGAGGAAAGGCGGAGTTGTCGTACCAATAAGGTCGCAGGTTCAAACCCCACCACCGCCGCGAAAAAAATTTTTATTCTCTATTGTCTTCTGGCACTTTTCTACTCACTTCATATCTTGTTGTTACCAACATAAGTGCCTGCTCCACTCACTTTTCTGAATTAAAAATTCACCCCATACACCGGAGCATACTCAATGTCTCAATCGTTTCTATGTTATATGTTTGTGATGAGAATATTGGCTATTAAGCTTAACTGCTGGTCAAAATTACTTCGCGATGGTGGTGAACGAATCGGCGATCTCAAGAAGTGGGTGAGAGAGGGATCTAGAAATGACTTTGGGTTTGAAACGAATATTTTTGTGTTCGTGGATAGCTCACACGGTAGAGCCACGCTCTCACCTGCCAGGCGGAGTTGTCGTACCAATAAGGTCGCAGGTTCGAACCCCACCACCGCCGCGAAAAAAAATTTTATTCTCTATTGTCTTCTGGCACTTTTCTACTCACTTCATATCTTGTTGTTACCAACATAAGTGCCTGCTCCACTCACTTTTCTGAATTAAAAATTCACCCCATACACCGGAGCATACTCAATGTCTCAATCGTTTCTATGTTATATGTTTGTGATGAGAATATTGGCTATTAAGCTTAACTGCTGGTCAAAATTACTTCGCGATGGTGGTGAACGAATCGGCGATCTCAAGAAGTGGGTGAGAGAGGGATCTAGAAATGACTTTGGGTTTGAAACGAATATTTTTGTGTTCGTGGATAGCTCACACGGTAGAGCCACGCTCTCACCTGCCAGGCGGAGTTGTCGTACCAATAAGGTCGCAGGTTCGAACCCCACCACCGCCGCGGAAAAAAAATTTTATTCTCTATTGTCTTCTGGCACTTTTCTACTCACTTCATATCTTGTTGTTACCAACATAAGTGCCTGCTCCACTCACTTTTCTGAATTAAAAATTCACCCCATACACCGGAGCATACTCAATGTCTCAATCGTTTCTATGTTATATGTTTGTGATGAGAATATTGGCTATTAAGCTTAACTGCTGGTCAAAATTACTTCGCGATGGTGGTGAACGAATCGGCGATCTCAAGAAGTGGGTGAGAGAGGGATCTAGAAATGACTTTGGGTTTGAAACGAATATTTTTGTGTTCGTGGATAGCTCACACGGTAGAGCCACGCTCTCACCTGCCAGGCGGAGTTGTCGTACCAATAAGGTCGCAGGTTCGAACCCACCACCGCCGCGAAAAAAAATTTTATTCTCTATCGTCTTCTGGCACTTTTCTACTCACTTCATATCTTGTTGTTACCAACATAAGTGCCTGCTCCACTCACTTTTCTGAATTAAAAATTCACCCCATACACCGGAGCATACTCAATGTCTCAATCGTTTCTATGTTATATGTTTGTGATGAGAATATTGGCTATTAAGCTTAACTGCTGGTCAAAATTACTTCGCGATGGTGGTGAACGAATCGGCGATCTCAAGAAGTGGGTGAGAGAGGGATCTAGAAATGACTTTGGGTTTGAAACGAATATTTTTGTGTTCGTGGATAGCTCACACGGTAGAGCCACGCTCTCACCTGCCAGGCGGAGTTGTCGTACCAATAAGGTCGCAGGTTCGAACCCCACCACCGCCGCGAAAAAAAAAATTTTATTCTCTATTGTCTTCTGGCACTTTTCTACTCACTTCATATCTTGTTGTTACCAACATAAGTGCCTGCTCCACTCACTTTTCTGAATTAAAAATTCACCCCATACACCGGAGCATACTCAATGTCTCAATCGTTTCTATGTTATATGTTTGTGATGAGAATATTGGCTATTAAGCTTACTGCTGGTCAAAATTACTTCGCGATGGTGGTGAACGAATCGGCGATCTCAAGAAGTGGGTGAGAGAGGGATCTAGAAATGACTTTGGGTTTGAAACGAATATTTTTGTGTTCGTGGATAGCTCACACGGTAGAGCCACGCTCTCACCTGCCAGGCGGAGTTGTCGTACCAATAAGGTCGCGAGGTTCGAACCCCACCACCGCCGCGAAAAAAATTTTATTCTCTATCGTCTTCTGGCACTTTTCTACTCACTTCATATCTTGTTGTTACCAACATAAGTGCCTGCTCCACTCACTTTTCTGAATTAAAAATTCACCCCATACACCGGAGCATACTCAATGTCTCAATCGTTTCTATGTTATATGTTTGTGATGAGAATATTGGCTATTAAGCTTAACTGCTGGTCAAAATTACTTCGCGATGGTGGTGAACGAATCGGCGATCTCAAGAAGTGGGTGAGAGAGGGATCTAGAAATGACTTTGGGTTTGAAACGAATATTTTTGTGTTCGTGGATAGCTCACACGGTAGAGCCACGCTCTCACCTGCCAGGCGGAGTTGTCGTACCAATAAGGTCGCAGGTTCGAACCCCACCACCGCCGCGAAAAAAAATTTTATTCTCTATTGTCTTCTGGCACTTTTCTACTCACTTCATATCTTGTTGTTACCAACATAAGTGCCTGCTCCACTCACTTTTCTGAATTAAAAATTCACCCCATACACCGGAGCATACTCAATGTCTCAATCGTTTCTATGTTATATGTTTGTGATGAGAATATTGGCTATTAAGCTTAACTGCTGGTCAAAATTACTTCGCGATGGTGGTGAACGAATCGGCGATCTCAAGAAGTGGGTGAGAGAGGGATCTAGAAATGACTTTGGGTTTGAAACGAATATTTTTGTGTTCGTGGATAGCTCACACGGTAGAGCCACGCTCTCACCTGCCAGGCGGAGTTGTCGTACCAATAAGGTCGCAGGTTCGAACCCCACCACCGCCGCGAAAAAAAAATTTTATTCTCTATTGTCTTCTGGCACTTTTCTACTCACTTCATATCTTGATATCACATTGAAGTGTCTGCTTTCAATTCTGAGAATTTCCACCTCACTTACTGCCATGTCCTGGTTGTATGTCACTATTTGTCTTTGACTTTGACGTAGTTAACGCTACCGTGAATGTTGCTTTCATGTTGTTTGACTAAATGCATGCCAGGGATGTTTAGTGCCACGGTCTTGTGCGTCTCTTGTAGTTGTAGACAGAGTTGCGTTGCTGGATTGCTACAACACACACAACACCAACATTTTGCAAGTATCTTTAACACTTTTTTAAATCATTAATAAACGGTGATACTGACAACAACAATAATAATTGTTATTGTTGTTATTATTATTATATTATTGTTATTATCATTATTATTATTATTATTAGTAATAGTAGTAGTAGTAGTAGTAGAGGTCTTGTAGTAGTAATAGTAATAGTAACAGTTGGACCAAGTACATAAATATGAATATTTATACAGCGCATTTCTACAGATAGCCGTGAGCAATGCGCTTCACAGTGTTTCATATTTATCCCCACACTTCAACAAGCCGTATGGAACCATATTTCTTTGTCAGACAGCCTGTTAGGCGACCCTTGTGTACTAAAACTGTCACTACACTATCCGCCATTTCTGTAGCCAGATACTCATTCAATCGAGTGGGGTAATGTGTGTATAATTTTTCACGATTAGTCACCCATCCTATTACTGATCACACTTAGCATTGGCATTGCTCGGCTTTTGTGACAAGACGAAAACCGTACCTCTAAGCCATACGGTCCATTAGTTCTAGATAGTATAAAAGTCTATAGTTTTGTGGTATCAGTGGTTATAATACAGTAGTGGTAGTGCAGTTATAGTTATAGTGTAGAAGTAGTAGTTGTCTTCTGTTAAAAGTGTCATCTGAGCGAAGAGATAGGAGATAGATTCGAATTTACTCTCTTCATTAAATTGGCCGTATGCTTTGACTTTGATCATTTGATACGCTGTAAAAAAAAAAAGTATGGTCCGCCTTATCCAAAAACAAGCAACCATCTTCGTTTCCCTGGACATAGATATGATTTTGTTTACGGGAGGAGGGGAACCATGATTATGGTTTTCCTATAAAATAAAAGAAGGGGCATTTTGGCGATAAAAAAAATATGATCGTGGCCTCCCTAGCTATCTCAGACTCGGAGTAAACAGCTTGAATTTATTCCCGCCAACTTCAGTTTGCTGCCTTATCAACATGTAAACAAAAAGTTGGTTGGAGTTGGATGCGCATGACATTACCAAAGGTCAATTGCAGCATAGTTCGGGTCATTTATAATAAAAAAATCTGGGTCACGTTTGACGTCAAATGTCTGGTCACGTGATGTTGTTTATTTTATTGCACCAACTTTACTGTTCTATAGATGAGAGGTTCAGATAGAGAGGGAGGAGGGAGTGACGTAGGCTGGTTTGCGCTCTCTCTCTCTCTCTCTCTCTCTCTCTCTCTCTCTCTCTCTCTCTCTCTCTCTCTCTCTCTCTCTCTCTCTCTCTCTCTCTCTCTCTCTCTCTCTCTCTCTCTCTCTCTCTCTCTCTCTCTCACACACACACACACACACACACACACTCACGCACACACACACACGCACTCACACACATACACAGCATAACAACGTCCGCCCACCCCACCTCCTCGTCTCATTCTTCGCCCCGTTCGTCATCACACTATTATGATTAGCAATGGCTATCCCGCACAAATCTTTGGGCCTCTTTTTCGCTCACGAAGTGCCCGAATTCGCGTCAAAATATGGGACGAGGCCGTTTCGTATATGCTATTTTAAAAAAATTAATTACGACGCTGTTTATCGATGAATATGACTGAAAGTTGGCACACAGTTAGAAAAAAGGTCATTTTAGATTATGTCAAGCGACAAAACTCGTACGATTACCAGAAGACCGTTAAAAATAGATTTTTACTCTTTGGAGTAAAATATTTCTAAAACTACCGGGCGTGTAGGTTTTGTCGCTGACAAGGTAATACATGAACATTTCTTCTTTTAGGTTGTGAAATTTCATATAAATATGACGAGTACTTTTCCCGTATTTTACAAAACACCATCCTAATTAATAAGCCATTTTACCTCCCTACAGACTCAGCCCGAATCACAAATTCAAAGCGATTTGGCAGTGTTGGGTTATTTGATCGCTTTTACTCGATCGACGACCGAGCGCCAAGCCACGAGTCAGTGCTCGATCTCAATGCCGGAAGAGCGAGTTAGTAAAACGATCACTCGATCGTAAAACGATCAAGCGGGTTGTGAGCTTGAGACGATCTTGACACGTGAGACGAGCTTGAGACGATCAGGATTCGAGCGAGCGGAGGGGTAACGAGTGTTTCGAATCATTTCAAATTCAAACGATCACAGTTTGCCATCCGATACCAATCGCCAATGTTTGCACACGGTAGTCTGTGGTTCTTCCACAGCCCTCACTCCTTGTCAGATGTTAGTGTGTCTGGGTGGCAGTGGCAGGGAAATTCGTATAGGTGTATCACGCGTGTGTGACAAGACTTCATTAAACCTACTAAAGTTTGACTATCACACACACACACACACACATACACACACACACACACTAAGGCTATTTCTATGACACACACGCATCCCTCTATCAATGAACACTCCTACAGTAGTGCGGCTATGTGGTCTAGTCATGACGTAACTATAGGTAGTACTCTAGTCGACCATGGCTCTCGTGCATTATAATGGTCTAGTGGTATGACACCCGCTTTGGGATCGGAAAGTCCTGGGTTCGAGCCTCGCGCTCGGTGCATAGTTGAGTCTTTGGACAAGGCTCTTTACTCACATTCTCTCACCGTACTCAGGTGTAAAATGAGTACCTGGCCGTTAACAGCGTTGTCTTTGTCTGAAAAATTGTAATATCGCCTAACAGGCGGCATGTCCCGTCCTACATATTAAATGTTGCTGTTGACCGGGGACCCCTTTACAAAGCGCTTTGATCACATTTAGTGGATATTGTAAAGCTCAATTTTTTAAAGTAAAACATTAGCTTTGAATATGGAATGTTTCAATTTTAGATGCCTGTGTATTCTTTGTTAGTTCCCATCATCATCATCATCATCATCATCATCATCATCATCATCATCATCATCATCATCATCATCAGGGGCAGCGGTACGGTCTTTGGTTGGCACCCGAAAGGTACCGAGTTCGATCACCCGCCGCTGAGTGGTCTTGAGCAAGTCACCTTGCCCTAACTAAATTTGCGGCGCTGCACTGCGGCTATCGCTTGGGTTATTCCAGTCTTCCCTTAGAAT
Source organism: Berghia stephanieae (assembly GCF_034508935.2). Taxonomy (NCBI): domain Eukaryota; kingdom Metazoa; phylum Mollusca; class Gastropoda; order Nudibranchia; family Aeolidiidae; genus Berghia; species Berghia stephanieae. Next base: position 33,317,585 of record NC_088371.1, on the reverse strand, counting down.
AGACCCGAAAGACGAATCTCCCCTATGGGATGAATAAAGGGAATTATGTTTAATTTATTTATCATCACCATCATATCAGCGGGATCATCATCATCACCACCACCACCACCACCCTAATAATAATGGATAAAATAAATATCAACACATTTCAATGTAATAATCAAGCTAAAATCAATCAGTGCTCCTAAAAGACCCTTTGATTTCTTTGTCTAATTCGTTCCATACTTTTGGAGTCCCGACAAAGAAAGATTTTCAGCTAACTATAGTTTATATATGGGAATATTAATCAGTCGTTTATATTGGAATCGGAGTTGCCTAGCAGGTGTATTAGTTCAAAGCGCATTTCCAAGGATTTACCATGCTCAATGAACTTCACAATATTTTATTTAATTTATTCCTCCGGCACGCCATATCGACCATACATCCATTTCGTACAGTAGGTACCGATCGCTGTTTGGAGTCTTTTTGTATTAAAGCTCTTTACAATACCCGTCATTGCTTATAAGATAAGAATACATTCACACCTGAGTCAAGTGCCTGACACACGGACTTAACGTCTGGATCACAATTTTCAACAATCACTGTCACTCATCCGGCCATTGACAAGGCTTGATTTTGTGACGAGACACCGTACCACTGAGCGACCGAACAAATAATCACCATCTGCGCCATCGTCATCATCATCATCATCATCATTATCATCATCCTCATCACAGCCGTAACAGCCAGCAAAACCACAATCATCATCTTCGGGTCCGGTCTATCCGTGTGGGGGGTGGGGGTGGAACCTGCTAAAGTATTTCATTTTTTAAACAGAAACACGATAATCATCATCATCATCATCATCGTCATCCATTGTCGTCGGCATCGTTATCATCGTGTCCGGGCAATCCGTGTGTGTCTGGGTGTGGAACCTGCTAAATATTATTATTATCTACCTACCTAATAAAAACACACCATTCTTGTTCATTTATTTTTCAAATAATGAAATGAAAGGCACGACCTTTCCCGCACACACAAGAGGCGATGACGACCAGTGACAAATTATGGGAGGTGGGGGCGGCCGACAACTTTTGGCGCGACATAAATATGAAATGTTAAGGTGACAGCGGGATGATGGTGGTGGGAGGGGGGGGGGGGTCTCAACCCTTCACCATCAACAACTGTTTGATGGCGTGTGTGTGTGTGTGTGTGTGTGTGTGTGTGTGTATGTGTGTGTGATGCGACGAACGATCATAATCAAGGCTGCCAGACAGCCAGATTTCTTCTTGCCCAAGTAGTCAAATAGACCCCAAATAGCCCAACACCACAAGCATTCTGACTCCCTTGAAAAACTCATTTGTTTTGATTAACAAAACAATCGACTACAGTTGGATAAACTTATCTTTTCATTTTTTTTAAATAAAGATTTTTTTTAAATGAATAATAATAGAAAAGCGTTTCTTAGTAACCAATTTTGAACTTGGCCATCTGGCAGCCCCATCATAACCAGCTGCAGTCAAGCCAGCCACAGACATAAGAGAGGGAGGGGTATGTGAAGTTTCCTGTGGCAAACGAGTTGCTCGTGTTTTTTTTTTTTCAAACGAATCACTGCTCGATGACGTCACTGACTCGAAACCCGCCCGAAACCGACTCGATTTTAGAGGACTCGATCGAAAACCCGCTCGATTTGATCGTTTCAAACTCGACCCAGCACTACGATTTGGCACCAAACAGCGGCTGAGCGAGTCGTGGCAAAGCGCTTTCTGATTGGTTGACCTCGTTTTAAAGTTCATGACTAGTCAAAATGTCTGCGCGGTCTCACTGGCAGAGGGGTGTTTATCGTCTGCCATTGCGTTTGGGTTCAATAAACAGCTGATAATTTGACTGTTTAATTTACAAGAATTTAAGAAATTATAATGTTAAAAGTTTTGGATTGCAATATGATCTACAATCTCAGCATGGGTTTAATTATTGTATTCCAAGTCACGTTCCATCAGTAACCTTTGTCCCCTTGTCCAATTTCTCTTTTCCTTCTATATTTCTTTTGTTTACGTACGCAATCTCTCTCTCTCTCTCTCTCTCTCTCTCTCTCTCTCTCTCTCTCTCTCTCTCTCTCTCTCTCTCTCTCTCTCTCTCTCTGTGTGTGTGTGTGTGTGTGTGTGTGTTTATATAAGTTAGAACTCTTCTAATGTTTTCATAATTTTCTCTATCAAATTTGCCATAAAATTGCCAAATTTCAATCTTTTAAGGAAGTGTGTTTTCAGTCTACCAGTGGACTGAATACACAGCTGTGTTTTCAGTCCACCGGAAGAGATTTTACGGCACGGGCTGTTTGACCTAGCGCGAGAAATCGAGGTGGCCGGCTGCTTAGCACAGCGTAACTGTAACCCAGGCGGGGTGAGTTAGGCATTCGAGCTCTTTTCTAGGCATATCTTCTTTTTTCTTCCTTAATTGTTTTTTTTTTTTGGTACTACCTTAAAAAAATTCTTAATTTTCAACTTCAACACGTTGACACCATTCCTGGTGACTCGAGAAGTTTGATTGACTTTTAACATTTTTTTAATTTATTTACTTTTCTCACTTTTAAGTTTATTATTCTAATTTAGGACACAGTGAGACGTCAAAATTTATTGCCTTGTGCATTTCTTGTACTGGCAATATGAGTCCGGAGAAAAACGAAACAAAAACAACAACAAAAAAGGAAAGAGAACTAAATGTTATAGTCATAGGGTCTTGAATATGTTTAAGGGAGCGGAGCATCAGAAAGAGAGAGAGGGAGGGAGAGAGAGAGAGAGCGAGAGAGAGAGAGAGAGAGAGAGAGAGAGAGATTAAGGACTGCTTTGTAGCTACTTGCACCTGCACGATTAAAAAAAAAATTTGGCTCCTATTTTTATTTATGAGTTAAGGTTACGGGCTTGGGACACTTTTGGTTTATGCAATATCGGCGTGAGCCGCAGGGAAAACATTCTTTCAATGACTTTGTTTTTGAAGATTTGATGGCACTTATAATAGTTATAAAACATTGGGGTGATTTTAGGGATAATAGAAAGGAAGTTATATTAGCACACGAGAAAAAATTAATAAGGCAAACGGAAATGGTTCAAAAAGGGAACAGATGTAGATTCCACTAGCGGACCATCCGTGTACTTAGTTTGAGATCACCCAAAAGTCTCACCAGATACAAGCACAAGATACAACTGAAACAGATAGACACGATTACAAATCATTATACACACACAACAAAAAATACAACCCTACATAAATTACAAAACAAAGATGTGTCTTACAAGGAGAGAAATCTCATAATCTCCAAAAACTAACTACACAAATAACTGCTTTCCTCTCAGCCAAGGTCTCCGATCAGGGCCAGAACAAAACCAAGTAATTTTATTCCAGGACAGGGGCAAAAACGTATAGGGGGGGGGGTGGGGGTCGGAATGGGAAAAATGGCAAGTGATCTCCCTGTTCATGATTGGGGGGGGGGGGTCAATTACCACTTGGGGACAAATTCGCCATTAAAAAGGCCTACGTAGATAGCATATCATACACTCAAATGGGTGCAAATGCAAATTATTATAAAAGCTAACATATGTACCGTTTCGTTCAAGATCCCAGGCCCAGGCTAAACAAAATGGTCCCGAAGAACTGTACACATAGAGGTGACAGTAAATGACATGGAATCCAAATGGTCTAGTATAGAGGGGAAAAGTGATAGTTTAGTCAGGATGTTGACCGATGAAGAGTCCACCGAGAGGGGGTGTGATTATGACGTTTTGCGGTCGTTTTAATGAAATTGAAAAATGTACACAAAACATAAAAAATCCCTGCAATCTTGGGTCACAGGCACCTAAGAATAAAGCCTAAATATGTCACAGCAGCAGTCTACCCAATGTATGACCACCAAGTATCAACACCAACACAGACATTGAGACTGGGTTTCTCGCCAAAAGGAGATAAATACTAGATGGTTATTCATACTCATATTTTATCAAGACTCAGAGTCAGAGAGATGATTTACAAAAATAAAAAAAAAATAAAAAAATAAAAGTATCACCTCTCACAGACAAAGTCATTTAACTATCTCTCTCCTACTATATGATTCCAGGCAGGGGGAGCCACATGGTCACAATTCTGTTCCAGAACAAGAACATGGAAAGAATAAATGATAAAAGGGCGATGGGGAAGACAGCAAAGTAAAGGGCCAATCAACAACCACCCAAGACAGTCAGCTTTCCCCTACCCTAAGGGGAATTCCACCCACAGTTCTCCAGGACGAGGACAAAATCTCACAGCAATGTCTATTGGAATTAATTATCCCCCTATATTCAAGTGGCTGTTTATGAATTCGAGAACAGAATACAAAGATGCAACGAGTGACATAAAATCAAAGTAACAATGAGGGAAAAGATTAAACAAATAGGTTGTATGTAGTTTGATTTCAGTCCAATATTTATTAAACGACCTTATTTCAAAAGGCAAGACAAAATGTAGTGAAAAGTGCATGGTAATAAAAAAATACAATTATAATAATAATAATAATAATAATAATAATAATAATAATAATAATAATAATAATAATAATAATAATAATAATAATAACAATAATAATAATAATAATAATAATAATAATAATAATAATAATAATAATAATAATAATAATAATAATAATAATAATAATAATAATAATAATAATACTGTAATAATAATGTTCAAACAGTCCATTCCAATTGCACTCAGATGTCAAGCCTGCAATTACCTGCTAACGCACCAAATGAAAATTTAAAGCAAAGGGAAACTAATTTGACAGAGAAAAGAAGTAGGTATAACATAGATCCAAGAGCAAAGCAATGTCCTAGCAACTAGACTGAAAGCTCCTTATTGGCAAATCAACTTTGCTATTCCGTCAAATAAACTGTTCTAACAAAAAAAAAAAAACATGTAGTACATGAACAAATCAATAAAAATAATAGTAAAGCTGCAGGAACTATCTTTCCTTGGCGATTGACGAACTGGTTCCACTGTGCAAACACTTGTAGTTGCCTATTTTGATCCTAAGAAACAGACCCTCCAGATAATGCCGGTCATCATTCTTTATGAATTTATTTGCGTAGGATACAGTGCTGCCACCCGTTGCTTTTACCCACGTTTCACCTCTTCCTTTCCTTAGCTCGAGAACTTTCAGGAATTCATCTAATGTTTTAAACTTTCTTCCAACATACAAATCAAGCGAAGAACTCGAGGGTTCATGCGTCATTGTTCAAATGATAGACAATGAACAATGGACTAGCTCTACAAGACAAAGGACACGGAATGGTTTTGAAATAAAAAATGTTGAAAGATGAGGGGATGAAGGCCTTAGGCCTCAGGCCTCAAGGTACGGGCGTGCTCAAGGCCAGTGATCAATGTGAAAAGTGACCAAATAGAACCTTAGATGGACAAACAATTCTAAAACTGATCTCTTTGGAAAACTCATCGGTTTTCATAATCACAAAAATTCTAACCGCCTAGGTAAAATTAAAAATAGATATAAATCTTAATTTAAATTAATTGTAGAAACAATATTCTCTATGTGGCCAATTTTGTTCATATTGGCCAGGCCCATGGTCATCTGGCAGCAAGCCAAGAATCTCGTCAATAATTGATATATCGGTATCGAGAATTGAGATCTATTTCAGGAGCCGGATTTCGAACAACTCTCAATCAAGACTTCCCGAGAGTAAATAAAACGCTGTAAATGATATTATTAAGCCGTTGAATTGCCATAAATTATAATCCTGTCCATTTCTGATGATGCCTATAATAGGGTCAATATCAATGTCTTCATTATCGATTAAGGTATCAATTATATACGATATTTGGTCCTTTTTAAGATTTTTATTTCCGGTGGACTGAATACACGGCTGTGTTTTCAGTCCACTGGCGGACTGAAAACACAGTTCCTTAGGCAATACATTTTATCCTTGGCTTGATTGAATGTATTGCCTAAGTTGGGTTGTGAACACCTTTGTTTTAGCCATAGCCTTCACTGTCTCATTCACGAGGGGCAGGCGATTCTCCGGATAAAGTGAGGATGGCTAAATGTAAAAAGAAAAAAGATTAAAAGTACAAAATTGTATGCAATAGCATTCAATTCAGACCTGCCAGCTAAAAAAAAAAAAGCATTTTATTTTTATTGACAATTTAAAGACAAAAAAATGCATATAAACCCATCATGCACGAGTTGAGTTTGTCACTCTAAAATACTTGAATGACCTAAAATGCAACAGGCGCTCATCAAACTCAAGGGTTTAATGAATGAATTCAGAATTCCCAAAAAACGTCGCTTCATTGTCTTTGTAACATTTTCATGGCATACAAAAACGCAATAGAGGGGTCACCATTTATAATTAGTCTTCAGAAATCAAGCACTTATAACTGCATCGTACTCATAGTCAAATTCAAATTTTATTTTGAAAAGTCTATGGACAACCATCAAATCTTAAAATTCCTTATCTGGAACAAAAAAAAAAACAAAAAAAGACCAAAAAAAAAAAATTAGTCACTCCCACGCATCGTTCTGAAAAAAGTCCGCGAAATTAAAGGGGAGGCAAGAGAAAATCAGCTGATCGTTAAAATAGTAACAGAAAAGTGGAGGTGCTCGGCAATGAATGCAAGAAAGAATTTAAAACGCTGTAAAAATGTTTAAAGACCACTTAATGTTATAATTACCATCCATAACAACCTGTCAAATTCACATATGTAAGATGCCAAGCCAAAATTAATAATAAAATAATAAAGAACACGATAGACCGGTGGTCCGTTGACTACACGTACATACGAGTACCAGAAATATTTTGTAAACAATGTAACACAATATAATATAATGTGTAAGTTTCAAAGCAAATGCAACGATAAATAACATCAAAGAACAATGTGGGACTACTGTTTTAATTTCATAAAACCAAACGTATATTTTCTGCCCCCGATATTGAACGTGTAGTTAGTATGTATCGTACAAACAACATTTGTTTAGACAGGTAGTCGGGATTCTAGCGCCAGTTTTATTTTGGCAATCATGATTGGGATTTCACTCTATTATTAATAATAAGCAGTTGAAAGGATATAGTCTTTGGTGTATAAGTGCACATGTACAATATTTCTTATAATAAATGTTTCAAAACAAAACAAAACTAAAATAAAAAGAATAAATGAATAAAAATATCTATTTGGGCATTTACTTACATTAATAGTCTTGAAAATCACAATCACAATCCATGAAAATTAAATATCCCAAAATCCGAAGAAGACATGAATTTAATCCAAAATCCAACACAGGAATGTATTTTAATATCCTATTAAAACCATAGCATTACTTGCAAACAACAGTACCCCACTCTGCATTTAACGGGCTTGTGGCCGTCACATTGTAAATTGTGGCCGCATTAGGGTAATCGGTGTCCTAAAGACTGACATACAATCAATGAGAACTATAAGGAATCCATTCTAGAATTCAACTACAAACTGAAAAGCATGATAAATATCTCTCTCTCAAATAATTTTCTTTGCTCAGGTTCACTCACACTCTCCTTTATTGCAAAACATTGATAAGTGAGATACAGTTTGTATTTCAATTATAAACTTAATCACATAATCTAAATGATGGAGAATAAAAACAGCTAATTATAAAAAAAATCACAGATCAAGTTATCTATTTGAACTCCGCATATTTAGCATAATTACTCAATGACCATATATTTTTAAAAATTGCATTGTTTCATTTAAACAAGACCATGACGCTTATGCCTGGACCGGGTATTCACAACTTCTGCTTTTGTGTTCCACTTTTCGATTCGAATTAATCTCTATCTTATCCGTTTATTTGCAAAGGTTCTGCACTTTATAAATAAGACCATGACGCTTATGTCTGGACCGGGCATTCGCAAATTCTGCTTTTGTGTTCCACTTTTCGAATCGAATTAATCTCTATCTTATCCGTTTATTTGCAAAGTTTCTGCACTTTATAAATAAGACCATAACGCTTATGTCTGGACCGGGCATTCGCAAATTCCGCTTTTGTTTTCCACTTTTCGAATTGAATTAATCTCTATTTTTTCCGTTTATTTGCAAAGTTTCTGCACTTTATAAATAAGACCATAACGCTTATGTCTGGACCGGGCATTTGCAAATTCTGCTTTTAGTTCCACTTTTCGAATCGAATTAATCTCTATTTTATCCGTTTATTTGCAAATTTTCTGCACTTTATAAATAAGACCATGACGCTTATGCCTGGACCGGGTATTCACAAATTCTGCTTTTGTGTTCCACTTTTCGATTCGAATTAATCTCTATCTTATCCGTTTATTTGCAAAGGTTCTGCACTTTATAAATAAGACCATGACGCTTATGTCTGGACCGGGTATTTGCAAATTCTGCTTTTGTGTTCCACTTTTCGAATCGTAGTCTATCCGTTTATTTGCAAAGTTTCTGCATTTTATAAATAAGACCATGACACTTATGTGTTAGGTTGTTCGCAAATTCTGCCTTTGTGTTCCACTGTTCCATTAGAATTAATCTCTATTTTTTCCGTTTATTTGCAAAGATTCTGCACTTTATAAATAAGACCATGATGCTTATGTCTGGACCGGGTATTCGCAAATTCTGCTTTTGTGTTCCACTTTTCGAATCGAATTAATATCTAGTCTATCCGTTTATTTGCAAAGTTTCTGCATTTTATAAATAATAATAATTGTTCAAAATTTTACCTTACACCCGATATTACAAGTACAAGTGAGCCAGGTGAAGAAGATTGTCAAACAGTATTACAGATGAAATAGGAAGAGAGAAAGAGAGAGAGAGAGAGAGAGAGAGTGATAGAGAGAGAGAGAGAGTGATAGAGAGAGATTGAGAGGGGAGAGAGAGAGAGAGAGAGAGAGAGAGAGAAAGTGAGACAGGTGAAGAAGATTGTCAAACAGTGTGACAGATGAAATAGGAAGAGAGAGAGAGAGAGAGAGAGAGAGAGAGAGAGAGAGAGATATATTCGTTTTTTGTTCAAAATCTCTCTCTCTCTCTCTTCTCTCTCTCTCTCTCTCTCTCTCTCTCTCTCATATTGCACAAGGTTGTGCTATTTACTACTATTTATCAAGAACAGCCAAGGTGGCAACCCAGTCTCTGTATAAACTAAGCAAGATGGCAACAGGGACCTCGCTCCTTATCCAACGCCGAAGCTTTAGTTTGAGTCAAACGGTTTTGTTAAAAAAAAAACCCACCCAAAATAAGTTCATGTCGTAAGTGATGGAAGTTGAAGTCGGCTTATTATAAAATCGTTTTTATGGTCTGTTTGGATTATCCTTTTTAAAATGAAAAGGTGAATATAACATAAACTTGAAGAATAGGCAAGCTAAATGAAAATTAAATTGACTGATTAAATGAGTACGCGAGGCTGAGTTGCGAACGATTTCTGGCTTCCGACATTCCGATCCCAGTGTCATTCATGTTCACAGTACTGTGTTACTGTCTACACACTACACGGCATTGTTAGTGATTGGTCATGCCTTTTTTGTTTGTATGTTTCTTTTAATATGGGTCAATTTACAAAGAATAATAATAGAAATGTTCAAAACAAACACTAGATTCACTATTACGTGCCTGTAATGAAGTGCTTTCCACAAACCGTGAGCGAGAATGATGGTGGAGGTAATGGCAACCATGTGGGTTTGTTATTGTTTCCTGCCTCCGTCAACCCGCGCATCCAGTTGCGCACCCATGCTGATTCTAACCAATATTGTCTTACAGGACTTAATAGCGCTTGCAACACTATAAAAAGGATGACGATATGGTGACTGATTCAGTAAATAGGGAACAGTAGATTTCACGAGCACCTCAAAGATGTACCAATTTTGACATTACCTCAAAGTCTCACCGAGACACAAGCAAAGGATCCTGCTAAAACATTTACATAATGCAATAATATTCAAAACCTATAACTATAACAGTACACAACAGAGAGATGATTTACAGTATAAAAAATCATCTCAAGAAGAAAGGTACTGTATTTGACTGTCTGCCTCCCAACTAAAGACCCCCGCAAGGACCAGGAAAAATTGAGCAATCTTAATCCATAACAAAGACAGGGAGCAACATGGAAAGGGAAAACAAATATAAGGGATAGAAAAAATGTGAACTCTCTGCCCAGAATCCTTCCAAGAAATTATTTTTTTAATTAAAAAAATACAAATTCTGGAACATCAATTTTGTCACAAGCTGGTCATCATCTCTCCATCTCAGTGCGCCACCTTGAATGTATCGTAATAAAATATGAGTTGGAATGGCTGTTGTCCTTTAAACATTTGGTCCTGGTGTCAATAGTGCATTTACCTAACTAATCTATTATTATATATTACACTCAATAGTGGGAGGGGGGAGGGACAATTAAGTACTGAAAATATAAAGTAACAAGAAAAAAAAATAATACATATTTATAAAAAAAATTGAGTCTAATTGCGACTAAAATAGAATTTGCGATTAGTTACTGTCAAGTGTAAAATTTTCGGCAGCGTAATAGGTACACCGCAGTACGCTTAAGATAAGCTCCCAGGGACCAGAAAGAAAGTTGATCTAATCCGAGGATTATGTTATCCAAAAACTCGAGAGGAAGAATTTTTCAGAGACACAAACGTATGTCTAATGTTGTCCTCCTTTAATGAATACATGTCTCCAGAAAGATGCCCAGTTTCCTGTTACGCATTGCTAAACTAAAATTGAATTTTTCTTTTTAATATTTTTATTTGTCTTAAAAGTATCGGCTGATTGAGTTTTCTTTTCAACGAGGATGTATCTAGAATTTCTGTACACGATTTGCAGTGAAAAATTTGAATCTTATGGTCCAGACTGCAAAAAGTATGTTTGACTCTTTAGCCTTTGTTTAACTTAAGCATTCGTTTAAAGTTAATTGAACACGGGGCAATTCTGTCAATGAGTACGTTCACCAGGTCTAGAAAAGCTTCAGCTATCCAGTAATTAATGAGTTCGATAGTTCAATTTAGTCATGCCCGGAGACTGCTTCTGGAAAATTGGCAAGTTAAGGAAGGGATATAACCCGGAGAATATTGCCCGTTAGCGGTAAAGGAATTGAGTTAGGTTCCTTTCTCAACAACATTGAGCTTTTATATAGGACAAAATCCACTAAATGTGCCGAAAGCGCTTTACAAAAGGTCTCTGACCAACAGCAACACGTAGTCAGGCAATACTTAGATCTTTTTCGACAGAGACAACGCTGTTAACGGCCAGGTAATAAATTGTTTTATGAAATGACTGGCTACCACACATAACTTATCGCACCATTCTGGGCACAATGCTTGGCATTGCAATAACATTTTGAGCCAGTAGTGAGAGAGCGGCTATGATCAGTTCGATATTTTTTGTATCGCAAAAATAAGGTTACGGTTATAAAAATAAAAAGTAAAAGAAGAAATGCATCTTGAATTTGAATGATAAATGCCGAGGTAAATCTTAAACTAATATTAATGTACAACAGACGTTTAAGACAATATGAAAATTATTTTTGATCTAAAAAAGAATTATTCTAGAATCACCACAGGACAAATGACTGTGGTATTGTATTGTGCTTTTTAAGTTGTTCAGCTTATAGTGACTAAGCTGGAAGGTCCCAGGTTCAAATCCCACTGAAACTGAGGTCAAGCTGAAACTGTTGCGTGGTTCGTGCAATTTTATCCTCTTAAACTCAGCGAGGTCCATCCATTGCTTGTATTGCAGTGGCAAACTAGTTACTGGAATTACCATGTTCATAGATCCTGAGGCTAGGTGCCCGGTTACCATGTACGTAGACACTGCCTTATTATTTTTTAAGTTTTAATATTTAAAAAGATATTTACTATTTTGTTATGACACTTACTATTATATTTCTTTCTTAAAGGTAGCGTCAATTGGCAAAGTGGTCAATCTGTATATGGTCTGTTAATTCCCACAGTCCGTAACTGCGACGGAGTCCTGGTAAACCGGTGATATGTATTCAACATGGATTAAAGACTGCATTTGGCAGCAATTTTTATTGTAACTTGAGTGAATTTTTCAGATCCCACAGATTTGGTAAATGAAATGATTCTTAAGTTACCGCAGAGTTATGAGAGATAAAAGTATTATTCTCTTTTAGACTTCAGTGACTTGCTAAAAAAATTGAACTGATAACTTTGTAACTTTGGAATCATTAGTTTAGGCCCTTTGAGGAGTTCTCTAAACTCAAAAGAATTTTTCATTTGTGCCAAGGACGTTAGGACTGGAAATTTTCATTCGCGTTTTGGGGGTGGGGATCATTAAATGATAAATGTTATGAAGAGTAATATCGCAGATATTTTGGATCTTTCAATTTCCTTTTAAATAGTGCCAAAAAACGAGATATCCATTAAATATTTCAGGGGTTTTATGAAGCTAAAGTTTGATGTTTTCAAATGGATTTACAAATTCGATCTTATTGTGCTTGTAAATTTTCGTGCACTTAAATAAAAAATTTTGGTTTTCAAAACTCATCAGTATTGATTTGATTTTAATTAAGACTAGATATGTGCATTTGCGTTCTTGTGCTTCTTGCATGCTTTGTCGATAAATGGGACTTCCAAAACATCCACAGTATGTCTAATAGATTGAAACTTACAATTCAACACTTATCGTTATTTTTTCCTTCGAGATTCAAGCAGCAACATTTTTGTTAATTAACCAGCACCGCCAACGGAGGTGCTTAGAGACGGTGCATCTTTTAAACTTCAACGGAGGTGCATAAAAACGCCACCTTTTAAAATAATATTTTATTAATGGTGTTCAAGCACTATTTACGACAAAAACAATGAAAATATACACTGGAGAGTGAAATCGTAGTTGGTATACCCTTTGTACACATGAGAAGTACACATTCTAACGTTGCTAATATGTGCCATCTCTCAGGCACTGGTCCGTGCATCACCTTTTTTCGTATTCACATGTCTCACCACGCCCCCTTTTTCCACCATCTTGAAAACACCGGAATAGCGACATAGCTTTGCGGTCCTTTGTGATGTCATTATCCAGGAGTTGCACTGTATTTTGAAACAATTTTCTCTGGTGTAGGTTTCTCAAATACATACGCTTGTTTGAATAACATTAAATTTTATTCATGCCAAATTTCAGGGTCTGTCAGTCCCCGACAAAATGCCATGTTTTCATTATCTTCTCATCATGGATGCCCGACAATATTGACATCTCTATCGTTTTCATTTAGTTATGTTATGTATTGTTTTTAGTTTAGACCATACTGTTACTAGTGTCTATACCTTGTCGTGGTATAACAGCTTGCGGGCTCCTTGGGCCAGACTAAAGTAGGCACCCCGGACATTGGCCGGACAACGCCTTATCGTAATCCAAGACGGTGAATGAGACAACCGTCGGACTCAGAGACCTGCCGAGACCACGCCGAGTGATGGAGACACGGCCCGGCCCCCACATCATAATAATCGATACAGGAAAAGCCTAACCACGGTCGGATTCATCTCGGAGAGGTGAATGGCGCCGCCGAGTTCATCAAGCCTACCAAAAGGACATGCAGATGAAAAGTAAATACAGATACCGGATTGGTCGAGGCCCGGGAAAACAACGACCGCGCGCTCCACTGGCACTCTCCAGGGTGGACGTGGAAAATGAGCTACTGGAAGTAGGAATCTCCCAAAAACGGGAATCACAACAGGAACTTGAAACGTCCGCACACTATATGCATGAGGCACAAATGAACTCGAGCGGTACAGATGGGACATTGTAGGACTTTGCGAAGTTGATGGACTGGCTTTGGAGAAATATCAACAAGGGAAGGCCACAAGATTTGGTTTTCTGGAGATGATACGAAACACCGATGTGGAGTAGGATTCATAGTTAAGAAAGAAAACATCAACTCAATAATTGAATGCACTCCCATCTCCAGCAGACTAAGAAAAATAAATATTGCAGGCAAACCCCAAAATGTAACAATTTTTCAAGTCTACGCACCAACATCAGACTACGAAGATGAAGAAATTGAAAACTTTTATGGAAGTATTGAAGATACCATTGCGAAAACACAGAACAAGGATATCCTCATAATACAAGGTGATTTTAATGCCAAAGTGGGACCAGATGCATATGAAGAATGGGCTGGAACTGTTGGTCGTTTCGGATGCGGACAAACAAACGATAGAGGCCTGAGACTACTTGAGTTCGCCAAGACACATAACCTCACAAATGCCAATACATTACATCCACACAAGATGACAAGAACCACCACGTGGCATTATTCTCCTGATGGACAAGTACATAATCAAATTGACTATATCTTGACACCTCAACGCTTTACATCAAGCATAAACAAAGCAAAGACCAGATAATATCCAGGCGCAGAAATTGGCAGCGATCACAATCTTGTACTTGGAACATTCAAGATAAAACTGTTGAAAGGACACGTACCATGGCCACTTTACGTTTTGACCTAGACAAACTGAAAGATCCAAATGTCGCTGACATTTTTCAAGCCCAAATAGGTGGCAAATTCGCAGCGTTAAACGTGATATAATTCTATAGAGACATCAATGAAGCCCTTTCCACAACTGCAGAAAAGTGTTAGGGCTGAGAAAAAGGGAGACAAAACAACCATGGATGACAAATGAGACAATGGCCCTTTGCGATAAACGAAGAAAGCTGAAGAGCAAGAAACACGTTAGTGCTGAAGATAAATCACAAGTAAACACAGAGGTGAGGAAAAAAACTACGTAACACAAAAGAAAAATGGGTGATGGAGCAATGCCGTAACATCGAACAAGGAATGGAACGGGGAGACAGCAAATGTGCCTATAATACACTGAGGCTAAATACAAAATCTGTACAACCAAAAACTACCGCAATCGAAGACAAAAATGGCAACTTGCTGACAAACAAAGATGAAGTAACTAAAAGATGGACTGAATACTGCAATGACCTGTACAGCATAGAGATAAATACAAGCAATTCAGTACTTCGTCCAATTTGTCATACAGCGGAATTGAGCGATACCCCACACATTTTGAAGGAAGAAGTGGGAGCAGCAATAAAAAGTCTTAAACCTAATAAGTCACCAGGAATTGACAACATACCATTTGAACTGCTAAAATACCACGGAGAAGAGGTAATAAACGTGTTCACAATGCTCAGCCAAAAGGTATGAGATCAGGAAGAATGACCCAAAGAATGGACATAATCCATCGTCATACCCCTCCCAAAGAAAGGGAACTTAAAACAATGCAGGAATTACAGAACAATAAGCTTGATAGGCCATCCAAGCAAAATCATGCTCTGAATAATCCATAACGGAATGCAATCTAGAACAGAAGAAATACTGACAGAAGAACAGACAGGATTCAGAAAAGGATGAAGTACCGTGGAGCAAATATTTAACCTTAGGATGCTTAGAAATGCCTTCAGCACCGGCGTGCGATGTACCATAATTTTATAGACTTCAGAAATGCATTTGAAAGAGTCTGGTCTTTGGATTGTGATGAGGAAATATAATTTTGAAGAAGGGCTCATCCAGATAATAGAGGCATTGTATGGCAGGTCAAACAGCACAGTCCTGGTATATGACCAATTAGGAACTCCTTTCAACACTACTGTAGGAGTCAGACAGGGCTGCATATTATCTCTGATGCTATTCAGTATATTCCTTGAAAGCTCCTTGCAAGATGTGCTGGGGGGTTACCACACCTCGATATCCATCGGCGTCCGCCTGTTGTCTAATTTAAGATTTGCGGACGATATTGACCTACTGGCAGGCACAAAACTAGAACTAGAAGACTTAACAGACCGCCTAACTGAATGTGCATCGCAATACGGAATGGAAATAAGTACTGACAAGTCAGCATTCAGTTCATATTTAATTTAATCCGGTAGCGTCCCGCTGAGTGGCGGACATAAAGAAGAAAGGTAGGCGTATAATTTTGTTATTTTTGTTTTCTTTATGTGACTTTCGTAATTTTAGTGTACCCTTTCTTATTACTTTCGGTTAACGTTATTATTATAATTGGTGTTAAGTAAAAGTAAGATTAAATTGCGGTAATGTTACATAGTTGAATGGTTTTCCTTTTCTCAGTTACAACCTTCCCTTCCTCGATAGAGGATAGTTTCACTATTGTTTTCCTCGTAGCTATTTGACTCTCTTCCCTTACATATTATATTATTATTATTATTATTATTATTATTATTATTATTATTATTATTATTATTATTATTATTATTATTATTATTATTATTACTACTACTACTACTACTATTTTTGATTTGTTTTGGTCAGGATATGTAATTTTTAGAAGGCTAAAGTAGAATATTATTAGGGGATAAATTGCTCTCCATTTTCCCTTATCTTCTCTTACATTCTTTGGGAGACCTTCCGGGGGCTCTAAGCGCTGCATTTCTTTATATTTGAGTCGTTTCTCTTAACGCTGGGAAGTTTCGGAAAACCTCCCCCTTCTCTCTCCCCCTCCCCTCCTCTCTATCTCTCTCCTTTTTTTAGTGAGTTGTATTAAAATAAATGAGGTAATAATAAATTTATTTTCACGTATACAGGCCGAAACAATTACACACGAACACACACACACACACACACACACACACGCTCATACACACTTTCTATCTCCCTTTTTCTCTCTTTCTATTTCTCTCTCTCTCTCGTTCTCTCTCTCTCTCTCTCTCTATCTCCACCCCCCCCCACCTCTCTCTCTCTCTGTTTTTTTAGCACACACACATATACACGCACGCACGCACACACACACACACACACACACCTATATACACAATCATTTTGCAAAAAAAGTCTCACAGTGGATATTGAGTAATTTAATTTATATATAATTAATGAACATGTCTGCAGTCTTGTCTGTATTTTTAAAGGTGGAGGACAGCCGCTTCACTACATTCGAGATATGTTTTGCGGCGGAAAAGTCGGGAGGGGATGGATCCCTCATAGGAGCCCAAAGGATAGGGCGGTTATGGAGGATTTATCCCTCCAACAACGAAGCCAGGGTAAGGATGCTGGCCAGAGGGAGAAAACTGGATCTGAATGGGAGGAACCCATTTATTCTCGTGGACGAAGAGGGGAAGGAGATTGCGGTCACCAAACTGTTTATTGGTGGAATCCCAATCTCATTCTCCAATGAAGAGATCGAAAAAAAAGGTCAAGATGCTTGGACTTAAAATGACGAGTAGAATGGTCATGGAGCGGGTAAGGGACCCGCAAGGCAAGATGATGACTTGGGTGACTGGGAAAGGATGGTTTGGATTTGTACCCCTACTGCCCCAACACCAAGAATAATAGACGTAGGCATCTTTAAAGGGTTCCTGTACTATAAGGAAATGCAGGACAATCGATGCAGGAATTGCACGGAGCAAGGCCATAGTGCCACAGTATGTAGAAAACAAGTCGTCTGCAGAAGATGCAAAACAGGGAGACATGGGAAAGTCGATTGTCCATATCATCTGGAGGAAAAAGAAGTGGAAACAGAGGAGGATAGAGTAGAAAACTATGAGAGGGAGGAGGAGAGGGAGGAGAAAGAGGAGGAGTCGGAAGAAGAAATGGAGGGGAGAGAGAGGAGACGGAAGAGGGGGGAGAGAAGGAGGTGGAGGATGAGGAAGAAGTAGAGGAGAGAAAGGGAGAGAAAAGGGAGGAGAGAAGAAAGGAGACAAAAAGTGGAGAGAATCGGGAGGTGGGAGATAAGGACAAAAAAAAAACACATGATAGAATTAATACACGGGGAGGAGAGGAAGTAAGAAAAGATATGGAAGTGGTAAAAGAAGGAAATGGAAAGAAGAAGCGAGGTAACGATGAACAGGTAAGAGAGAGGCGAGAAGGTGAGATTGGTGGAAAAGGAAAATCAAATGAATTCATGGAAGAGGATAAGGAAAAAGAAAGGAGAGGTCGGAAAGAAAAAGAAAAGATAGAGAGAGAAAGAGAAAGAGAAGAAAAAAGAGAGAGGGGGAGACACGTTGTGAGGGAGGCAAAAAAAAGTTTAAAACAATGGAGGATTATGTAATGACAAGATCTTCTAGTAGAAAGAGAGAAGGGTCACCAAAAGAGGAAGGAAAAAGAGGTCGCCCAAAACTATCTGAGTAAAAATGGTGTTAAAAAGCGATTGTAGTAACAGTAATAATGCTAAAACATAAAATAATATTAATTTTAAAATACTTCAATTAAAATGAATCCAAACAATTTTAGCACGGTTTTATCAGATGGGGGTTTAGAATATTTAAGTATCCTTTAACTAACTGTTTGTGGATTAAGAAACAGGAAAAAAAGGAATGCAATTTTAAAAAATATCAAGCAAAATAAAATAGACATAGTAGGATTACAGAAAACACATTTATTGGAGGAGGATTCAAATGTATTTGAAAAAGAATGGGGTGGGAAAATTATCTTATCTCCGGGACATCCAAAAATAGAGGACAATTATTTCTTATTTCCAAACAATTAAACGATAAAGTAGAAATTAATACGGCATATAAAGACTCCAGAATATTATTGATAAAATAAAATACATACAATAACAAAGATAGAGGTATTTTAATAGCTAATATTTACGCTCCATGTATTACACAGGAGAAAAATTATTTATTTTCTCATTTAGGAAAGATTTTAATATCAAAATCTGAGTTAAATCTAGATTTACCAATGATTTGTTTATGGGACTTTAACACTGTGGTAAATAATGAGTTCGACATAATATCTGGCAAACCACTCGATAAAGAAAATCTTGAAAATTTTAATGATTTTATAAATATATTAGCCTTTACAGATACATGGAGAATAAAACATAAAAAAGAAAAAAGTTTTACATGGAGTAGAGGATCTCCTTTGATAGCTAGACGTCTAGATTATATCTTTATAAATAACATGCTTATACCTTTTTTACAAGAAGCAGAAATTAAAGGCATTGCCTTTACTGATCATAGAGCTGTTATATCAAAATTTAAATTCACATCCTTCAAAAAAGGACCCTCCTTATTTAAAATGAATGTATCAATATTGAGTGACTTAAAATATATAACATTAATGAAAGAAAAAATCCAAAGTTTCTTAGAAGAAAACAAAAGGTTGGATCCTCACCTTAAGTGGGACTGTGTTAAAATAGACATTAAGGAATTTACTCAAGACTACTGCAAATATAAATGTCGTAAGAAATCAGATACTTATAATGAAGAAATAAGAGCCCTTAATGAATTAGAAGAACAATTAGTATATTACCCTAACGACAACGATATTTTATCACGAATATTGGAGTTACGGAAAAGAATTGAAGTAAAACAAATTTAAGAAACAATGGGGGCCGGAGTAAGAGTAGGCATCAAGTGGATAGAGGAGGGAGAGAAATGTAATCGATTCTTTCTATCATTAGAAAAGATCGGGGCTGTAAATAATACAATTTATAAATTGAAAAGTGGTGAAATTGATTATGTTACAAATGAATTGGAAATTCTAGAAACTATTAGTAAATATTATTCAGAACTTTACACCGAATTGAAAGAAGACGAAACAATAGAAATGTTGTGTGATGAATATGTAAAAAATAAGACTATACCTAAAATAAAAAATGAAGCGAAAGAATTCTGTGACAGATTTATTACGTTAGATGAAATTAGGAGCGCTATGGAAAAAATGAAAAATGGATTCTCTCCAGGGCCAGATGGAATTCCAGTAGAATTTTACAAAGTTTTTTTGGCATGAGATTAAAACGGCGATGTTCAACTGTTTTGAGTTTAGTATTTTTTTAAATATATGCTTAGTTACAGTCAAAGAAAGGGGGTAATAGCGTTAAAAGCGAAAAATCAATTTATCGATAGGGAAGATTTAGAGAATTGGAGGCCTATAATATTAACAAATGCTGATTATAAAATACTGGCAAAAACCTTGGCAAACAGACTTAAAACGGTTATAAGTAATATAATTAGTAAGGACCAAAAAGGATTTATTCGTGGAAGAAACATTGCAGAAATTTGAGGGAAATTGATGATGTAAAAGAATATGAAAAAGAAATAAACTTATCCTCGTTAATGTTATCAATTGATTATAAAAAGGCTTTCGACACTATATCAACAACATATCTATTAAAAACTTTTGCTTACTTTGGTTTCGGAAATTATTTCAAAGGTTGTATTATCACCATTCTCAATAATAGGAAGGTTTATGTTAAAAATGGGTGACATATATCGGGGGATTTTGAGATGCAAAGAGGTGTTAGACAAGGTTGTCCAATATCTCCTTTAACTTTTATTCTAGGAGTAGAAATGATGGCATCTAAAGTAAGACAGGAGAAATACATTCAAAGAATACTAATAGATAACACAAGATTTATTATAAAACAATATGCTGACGATACAACTTTTTTTCTAAACGATCAAAAAGACTTAAAACATGTGTTACAGAAAATTAATGAGTTTTCGATATTCTCTTGGCTTAATTTGAATAAGAGTAAATCTAAAATTATGCAACTGAACAAAAATCAAAACCTTAGGAAAGATTCATTGTTCAACAATTGTTGATGATCTAAGAATTTTAGGAGTAATATTCAGTTTCAAAATGACAGCTACGGAAAATAAAAATAATTGGATACATAAAATTGAAAGGAAAAAGAAAATGCTAAAGTTATGGGAAAAAAGGGACCTTTCTTTGATAGGAAAAATAAACCAAAAACCTTTGGTATTTCTATGTTAATCTATATCATGCAGAGTATTTCAATCCCGTTGACTGTATTAAAGGAAATAAATAGATTGTTCTTTAAATTTTTGTGGCAAAGAAAACATCAAATAGGAGAGCTTTTGAGAAAGTAAAAGGAAAGACCATGTGTAACGATAGAAGTAATGGAGGCCTGAACATGATTGACATAATTTCTTTTAAAAAATCATTTCTGATTAATTGGGGAAAAAGTTTTATTCAGATGAAAGTTGCGATTGGAGAGTAGTATCTAATTACTTTTTAGACGCATTTTTAGGGAAAAAAAGCATTGAAAGCAAGTATAAACAGTGCGCAATTCAAAGGGTTAAAATTGGTGAAAAACATATTTTGGAAAAATAGTATTTTAACTTTCCTCATGAAGATCAAGGTATGGAAATTCACCCAGATGAACCAATTTTTAACAATAATAAAATTAAATTCAAAGGTAAAGTACTGTTTTCAACTAATCTAATCGCAAAAAAAGTGTTTTACGTTAAGCAAATCTACATCAATTCAAGACGTATCATGTCAATTGGGGAATTCAAAGATATATATGGGAAATATAATAGAATAGACTTGATTATAGTGTAGTCCAAAACGCTGTATCATGCCTAAAAGTTTCGAAATCAGAAGATTTAATAAAATTTCAAAAAAAGAATATTATTCAAAATCTTTCCAGAAAAGAGTTATACAAAAGAACATGTTAAAGGATTTTGGGGGTAAAAAAGCGTAGAGTTACATGCAAATCATTGGATTTTACCTTATGTTTGTACAAAATAATCAAGATTAAGGATTTTACAATGGAAGATTATTATTAATTTTTACCCTACCAATATATAGCTTCATAAAATCAAAGTTGCAAGTTCAAATAAATGTCAATATTGTGATGAAATAGACTATTCTGAGCATTTCTTTTTGTTATTGTAAATCAGTAAAATCTGTATGGCGGGAGATAGAAATCATAATTAACGGATCGTATGTGGATAAATCATGTGATTCTCGTTTGAAAAATCAAATATGGCCCAAAAAAAATAATCCATTAGCGATATTAAGAACCGATATGAGGATCAGAAAATTGATATAATATAAAATAAAATAAAATGAAATATTATTATTGTTATTATTACTGTTTTTGTAGTTTTTATTATCGTTGTTGTAGTTATTGTTGTTGTTATTATTATTAGATATTATGGTTCCTGTTTTTGCTAACGTGGCTGTTATAATACTTTTTAGTACTTTTATCACTAATTTTATATGCTCTATCATTATTATTATTTCTATTGTTGTTGTTGTTGTTATTATTATTATTATTATTATTATTGTAGGTGTTTTTACTACTATTTTTGTTGGTGTTGATGTTTTTAGTGTTATTGTTGTTATTGTTGCTATTATTGTTATTATTATTACTATAATTAATTACTTGGACATGTGTTTCTGAAGGTAGGTATATTGATTATACAATTTGTATACACATAGTTATGAAAAAGTTATCAGTTACGTTAAAGCAACAAACCAATCTTATATTATTAAAAACAAAAAAAAAAAAAAAATAAAATAAAAAAAAAAACAAAAAAAAATTTAAAAACCTGTGATGAACATGAAGACATTATATCCGATATTACAATATCGTTCAATTTGTTGGCGTCCGCTTTTATAATAATAAAGACATCACAAATATATGTGAATGCACAACTAGATACATTTATCTATATGCACAATCGACAGGTGGAATCGGATTCAACGACCTTTTTTTAAAAATTATTATTATTATTATTATTATTATTATTATTATTACTATTATTACTATTATTACTTTTATTATTATTGTTATTATTGTTATTATTGTTATTATTGTTATTATTGTTATTATTGTTATTATTGTTATTATTGTTATAATAATAATAATTATAATAATAATAATTATAATAATAATAATTATAATAATAATAATTATAATAATAATAATTATAATAATAATAATTATAATAATAATAATTATAATAATAATAATTATAATAATAATAATTATAATAATAATAATTATTATTATAATAATAATTATATATAATAATAATTATATAATAATAATAATTATATATTATTATTATATTATTATTATTATTATTATTATTATTATTATTATTATTATTATTATTATTATTATTATTATTATTATTATTATTATTATTATTATATTATTATAATTATCATAATTATCATAATTATCATAATTATCATAATTATCATAATTATCATAATTATCATAATTATCATAATTATCATAATTATCATAATTATCATAATTATCATAATTATCATAATAATAATAATAATAATAATAATAATAATAATAATAATAATAATAATAATAATAATAATAATAATAATAATAATAATAATAATAATAATAATAATAATAATAATAATAATAATAATAATTATTATTATTATTATTATCATTAATATTATTATTATCATTAATATTATTATTATCATTATTATTATTATTATCATTATTATTATTATTAATATTATTATTATCATTATTAATATTATTATTATCATTATTACTATTATTATTATCATTATTACTATTATTATTATCATTATTACTATTATTATTATCATTATTACTATTATTACTATTATTACTATTATTACTATTATTACTATTATTACTATTATTACTATTATTACTATTATTACTATTATTACTATTATTACTATTATTACTATTATTACTATTATTACTATTACTATTATTACTATTACTATTACTATTATTATTATTATTATTATGATTATTATTATGATTATTATTATGATTATTATGATTATTATTATTATTATGATTATTATGATTATTATTATTATTATTATCATTATTATCATCATCATCATCATCATCATCATTATCATCATCATTATCATCATCATTATTATTAATCATTATTATTATTATTACTATTATTATTATTATTATTATTATTATTATTATTATCATTATTATTATTATTATTATTATTATTATCATTATCATTATCATTATCATTATCATTATTATTACTATTATTATTACTATTATTATTACTATTTATTATTATTATTATTATTATTATTATTATTATTATCATTATTATTATTATCATTATTATTTATTATTATTATTATATTATTATTATTATTATTATTATTATTATTATCATTATTAGTATTATCATTATTCTTTTTTTTTATTATTATTAGTCATTTCCTGTTTCATTTTAAAACATATATGTGTTCGCTAACCATGGTATTCCTCTCACGCTTGTGACCGATAACGCAAAACCGTTCACGAGCACGGAATTTAAAGCATTCATGAAGGAATGGGAAATCGAACATAATTCCGCCAGTCCTTATTTCCCACATTCAAATGGCTTCATTGAAAGGTTGGTACAGACGGTTAAGAACTGATTAAAGACATCAAAAGAGACCCAACCAAACCCCCCAGATTGCTCTACTCAACCAAAGAACTACACCGATTGACCATACATTAGAAAGACACAATACACAATACCCACATTGCACCAAATTTCTACGCCTACACTGAATATTAATGGATCTATTGAGGTGAACACAAAGACAAACACTAGGTTTAAGGACCAGTGGATAAAGGGACACAATAATGCCGTCCACTGGGTCGAGGTCACGACACCTCTAGTCTTTTTTCTTTCAGGTGATGGCCACATTGAAGAGCCTATTTTCAAACTTATTATGATCTTATCCTAATTTATGTTTATCTAAAAACTTTAGGAAAGCTAACTGAAGTTATTTTAAACTTTACATCTTTCCATTATGTTTTGTTACTTTTTGGCATCCTGCCCACTGATTGGCTGATCTGAAGTTCTTAACCTAAGGTCCACAAATTACATTTGATGTTCTAAGTTCTATGTTTTAGTACAGGCGCTACCTGCATAATGAGTTTAAATATCTATCTCAGTCTTGATTTTTTAAAAATATATGCTTAAGCTCTATTTGAGAAGGGGATGTAACTGTAGTGTAAATAATACGTTCATACCAACCTTATTGATAAGAGTAGTAGTAGTTGTAGTTGTAGTAGTAGTAGTAGTTGTTGTAGTTGTAGTTGTAGTAGTAGTAGTAGTAGTAGTAGTAGTAGTAGTAGTAGTAGTAGTAGTAGTAGTAGTAGTAGTAAGATTAGTAGAAGTAAGAGTAGTAGCAGATGTAGTGGGAATTATTTAACTTTTTGCTGACAGATGCGGAGTTGGATGCGGAAGGCAAAAGGATGGAGGGGCAGACATACATGATCAGTGGGAAACAGCGAGTCTGTGTCTACACCAACGGATACATAATCAGATGGAAATATCGCTAGTCTGTGTCTACCAACGCATACATGATCAGTGGGAAAACAGCGCTAATCTGTGTCTTTCAACGCATACATGATCAGTGGGAAACAGCGCTAATCTGTGTCTTCCAATTCATTCATGATCCTTGGGAAATAGCACTATTCCTTGTCTATTAACGCATACATGATCAATGGAAAACAGCGCTAATCTGTGTCTACCAACGCATACATGATTAGTTGAAAACAGCGCTAGTATGTGTCTACCAATGCATACATGATTAGTTGATAACAGCGCTAATCTTTTGTCTACCAACGAAAACATGATTAGTTGGAAATAGCACCAGTCTGTGTATGCCAACGCATACATGATCAATTGATGTTTCCAAGTATTATAATTCCTTCAAAGCCATAAGGCCTATGGAGCCGTACTTTATCCTAGTTTCTATAGTTAAAAGGGCAGTAGCAATGGCCACCCGTTGGATTGGATGCTATTCTGTCGCTAGGTACTTTCCGCTAGATCTATCAGGTTCAGCTACCCAGACACTGATGAGTGGACAGAGGGTGGTGGTGGGTGGAGGTAGAAAATAAATCTCGACTTCACCCTGTATTGATCTTCTTTTGTGTGTGAAGCGAGTGATCTACCAGCTGAGCTATTGGGACACTTTCAATAATAAAGAGGCAAACAAAAAAGTACATTTAATTTAGCTTTATTCCCATTGATAGGACAACACAGGATCTTGTGACTTCAAGTGCAAATCCAACGTATCTGAAAAAAAGATTGATTTAAAAATAAGATGATGTGTCATATCATATATCATGGAAGACCTCCCTACAACATAATACAATAGAAAATTATTGAATTGATATTTGCATTTGGGGGAGGGGGTTTGGGTGGCTCTTTCTGTCTCTCTCTCTCTCTCTCTCTCTCTCTCTATCTATCTATCTATCTCTCTCTTTCTCTCTTTCTTTCTCCCTCTCTCTCCCTCCTCTCTCTCTCTCTCTCTCCCTCCTTCTCTCTCTCCCTCCTTCTTTCTCTCCCTCCTTCTCTCTCTCACTCTCTCTCTCTCTCTCTCTCTCACACACACACCACGCCCCCCCCCCTTTTCCACCATCTAGAAAACACCGAAATAACGACATAACTTTGCAGTCCTTGGTGATGTCATTATCCAGTGGTTGCACTGTATTTTGAAAATGATTTCTCCGGTGTATGTTTTTTTCAAATAAATACGCTTGTTTGAATATCATTAAATTTTATTCATACGAAATTTCAGGGCTCTGTAAGTCCCCGACGAAATGCCATGTTTTCATTATCTTCTCATCATGGATGCCCGACAATGTTGATATCCATATCGATATCATTTAGTTTTGTTATGTATTATTTTTAGGTTAGACCATAAGGTTTTCATTATTATTATTTACTATTTGAATACACACGTCAACTTTTTTATATGCATTTCATTGCTTTTAATTTTTTTTTTAATTGTTATATTTGTAGAATGTGATATTTAAAAAATACTTATTGCTTTCATTATATTTCATCTTCTTATCAAGACTTTTCCCTATATATTTAGATATGATTGTTATCAGTTGTTATCACTTTCTAAAGCTCTGTATAATTTCATTTCAACTTATGGTAAGAAGGTCTATCAGTTAAATCTTGACAACCCATACATTGAGAGAGAGAGAGAGAGAGGGGTGGGGGGAGGAGGATAAAGTTATATGAATTGTGTAGTGAAAATTTAACTGGATTGGTAATAAAAAGTACAACTCATTATGCAACATGTTTATACAGTCGACTCTGCTTAATTGCACACCCTCGGG
The DNA here is from genome assembly GCF_034508935.2 of Berghia stephanieae. NCBI lineage: Eukaryota > Metazoa > Mollusca > Gastropoda > Nudibranchia > Aeolidiidae > Berghia > Berghia stephanieae. Next base: position 33,290,718 of record NC_088371.1, on the reverse strand, counting down.
ATTTCGGGTTAGTGTGTCAATTAAGCGGAGAAGCTAATGATAGCATCTAAGCTCCAGCTTTCATGTGGGACCTTCCTTTGTGGGTTTTCTACAGGCTTGATGTTTGTTTATTTGTTTTTGTTGCTTTGCATGTTTTTTTTCTTTTTCTTTTTCTTCCTTTTTTTGTTGTCTATTAAAAATATCATGTTTTATGACCACAAAATGTGACATTGTTTGTAAGAACAATAATCGTGAGGCTGTGGTTGCTTTCTATTCTGTGCAAGTTGTTTATAAACCTTTGTCGTCAGATTGATCATGGCAAACTGCAGCGCGTTCAAAATCAAGCGGCAAAATTAGTTTTGTAAAAGAAAAATAGTGATTATGTCACACCTTTGTTTTGGACTTTACATTGACACCCTGTTAGATGTAAGATTACATATAATTTTGCTGTAATGTGCTATAATCATATTAATGAAACTTTTCCTGCCTATATATCAGATTTGATAAGTGTTTACATTCCCTCACGCTCTTTAAGATCCAACTCTCAAGAACGATTATGCGTTTACATTCCCTCACGCTCTTTAAGATTCAACTCTCAATAACGATTATGCGTTTACATTCCCTCACGCTCTTTAAGATCCAACTCTCAAGAACGATTATGCGTTCATTAAAAAAAAAAAAGAAAACATATGCTGATTGTGCAGTTATTCATGCTGCTCCCGCTGTCTGGAATTCTTTAGCATTCAGTGTTAGGAGCGGGGTTGTGGATTCCCAGTCACCTTTTAAAAAGAAATTATAATCTCATCTGACGAGAAGCTCACTAGATTAAATAAAACAGCCTCTTAATAAGATATACATTTGTTACATCAAAATTCTCATCTCATACTATTATAGTCTCCCTTCATCCGCCATTATTGTTAAATGTACTGATATGATTTTTATTCAATAATTCATGTTAACAGATATTTTTCGTCTCTGTGTGCATATGCACGTTTTGGTTAATATGTGTGTCTTTTTGAGGGTGTGTGTGTGTGTGTGTGTGTGTGTGTGTGTGCGTGCTTGTATAAATGGATGTGTGTACAAAAATGTTTTTAATGATGTTTACAATTGTGTGCGCATAGAGCTGTTTTGTCAACAGGATTGGGCGCTATACAAATAAACTTTTGTTATTATTATTATTATTATTATTATTATTATTATTATTATTATTATTATTATTATTATTATTATTATTATTATTATGGAAAAAAAGCTATGCAAAGATATAAACCTAAACGAGGGATCGACAGATCAAATCAAAATTTGAGAATTAGGTCAGAATCTCCTATAGGGCAAATTTGCGACCTGTCTATCAAAATATTCATTAAATATATATTTTTTTCAATATATTTTCCTTAACATTTGTATAGTTTATATATATTTCAATAATTTTTTTGATTGTGATGAAATTTCAGAAATACATAATTTATGGTCCGGCGGTTACAGCTTTCTAAACTTTTTTTCCCGGTGTTTTTTTCTCGCACTCGATATTAGCAAATAAAGGCATTTGTCTAGTGACTAAAGACTTGTGCATATAGAATGGATTATTATTCTAGGTATTAATTTTGATGCGTAAAAATATCTTTTAGGTCTTGAATGCATTATTCGAGGTGTTGCTTCTTGATCGATAAAGTCATACATTTGAGAGTCGTCTGCATAGAATGGATACATTAAGTCGTGATAGAAAATTTTTTCAGCATTAGCAAGTGGAAATGTGTTATGACATAGTGTTATGGCTATGGTGAGGGCATGATAGATTGTGAGATTGGATATTTGTAGATAATTAAGTCAAAGAAGATTGATAAACAAAGATATCATTTTCGATTGACCTGCAAGTGTGGAACAGGAAGTACAGAATTCCTTGTTTATTACAAACGTAGATCGTACAAGATGTCAAGAACCAACACGTTGCATTCTCCTGATGGACAAGTACATAATCAAATTGACTATATCTTGAAACCTCAACGCTTTAAATCAAGCATTAACAAAGCAAAGACAAGGACATATCCAGGCGCAGACATTGACAGTGATCACGATCTTGTACTTGGAAAATACAAGATAAAACTTTTGAAAGGACACGAAGAAAAGGCTACCCGGGAGAAAGCAAATATGCCTATAATACACTGAGGCTAATTACAAAATCAGAACAACCAAAAACTACCGCAATCGAAGAGAAAAATGGCAACTTGCTGACAAACAAAGATGAAGTAAATAAAAGATGGACTGAATACTGCATGGACCTGTACAACATAGAGCTAACTACAAGAAATTCAGTACTTCGTCCAATTTGTCATACAGCGGAATTGAGCGATACCCCACACATTTTGAAGGAAGAAGTGGGAGCAGCAATAAAAAGTCTTAAACCAAATAAGTCACCAAGAATTGGCAACACATTAACTGTACTGTTAAAATACGTCGGAGAATAGGTAATAAACGTGTCCACAATGCTTTGACAAAAGGTATGAGATCAGGAAGAATGGCCCAAAGACTGGACACAATCCATCGTCATACCCCTCCCAAAGAAAGGGAATTTAAAACAGTGCAAGGATTACAGAACAATAAGCTTGATAAGCCATCCAAGCAAAGTCAAGCTCCGAATAATCCATAACAGAATGAAATCTAGAGCAGAAGAAATACCGGCAGAAGAACAGTCAGGATTCATAACAGGAAGAATTATTGTGGAGCAAATATTTAACTGCAGGGTTCTCACAGTGAAATGCATTCAGCACCAGTGTGCGCTGTACCATTATTTTATAGAATTCAGGAAGGCATTTGACAGAGTCTGGTACGATGGTCTTTGGAATATGATGTAATTTTGAAGAAGGGCTCATCCAGACAATAAAGGCATTGTATGGCAGGTCAAAGAGCACAGTCGTGGTAAATGATCGTTTGGGAACTCCTTTCAACACTACCGCAGAGTCGGACAGGGCTGCATATTATCTCCGATGCTATTCAATATATTCCTTGACAACATAATGCAACATGTGCTGGAGGGTTATCACAACTCGATATCCATCGGCTGCTGCCCTTAGTCTAATTTAAGATTTGCGGACGATATTGACCTACTGGCAGGCACAGAACCAGAACAACAAGACTTAACAGACCGCTTAGCTGAAGGTGCATCGGAATACGGAATGGAAATAAGTACCGAAAGTCACAAATATTGGTGAACAGCAACGCAGAAAGCACTACAAACATCACAGTGGGAAATGAAAAACTAAAAGAGGTCACGACAATCAAATATCTAGGTGTGACACTAAGCAAAGATGGGACTAGCACAATTGATATTCGAAAGATAATTGCAATGGCAACATCAGTAATGACTCAATTAACAAAGATTTGGAAAAGTTGCATGAGTCTTAATGTAATGGTCAAACTGTATAAATCACTGTTGTTGCCAACCTTGTTGTACGGATGCGAAGCTTAGACACTTAGAATGGATGCACAACGGCGCATAAGGGCGTTTGAAAGCAAGTGCTATAGAAGACGGCTACGCGTGTCATATACGGAGCATCGCACAAACAAAGACGTCCTGGAAGAAATAGAAGCCCTGTCAGGCAACAAGAGCCTCTTCTAGTGACTGTGAAGCGCAGAAAACTGTCTTGATTTGGTCACCATACTCGACACGATAGCCTGATCAGGACGGTCCTACAGGGCACAGTCGAAGGCCAGTGCAGAAGAGGGCGCCAAAGGAAGACGTGGCTGGACAATATAAAAGAATGGACAGAGATGTCGGTTCCGGAGCTGCTACATAGGGCTAGCAACAGGCAGGCATGAAGGAAGACTGTAACTTCTGCTTCACGCAATTACCCCCGACGACCATCGGGCCATGAGATTGAGTGAGTGAGTGATCGTACATTCTGCACTTCTTAATGTTATTTTTAACATTATTAATTTTAAAAAATGTACAGATGAGCTTATACTCAACTTCCCCCATAAACTCATCTTAAATGACCCAACAGTTCAACAATAATGAACAAAAAATAGTAAAAGAACACATGAGTCATAAAACTTTGTCAAAACGAACAATTCACAAAGAAAACAGACAGGAGTTCATCATACTCAGATCAATAAGGTGAAATGGAAAAAAAAAGAATTCAAAAGTTAAAGATAAAACAAAACGTTTGATTATTGGTCAATAAAGTTTAGACTATACTAAAGGATCATTTATTTTATCTATCAAACATGTCTAATAGTAGGAATAGTACATTAATGCCACAAATAAGTTACGCTAGAATAAATCTATCCAATGATGTGTTTAATGAAGCATTGAAGTTTGATTTTGGAAATGGTTTGGTGAACATATCAGATGGGTTTGAAACGGAACATGTTCTATGCTGAGATTGGCTTTTGATATTTCATCTCTAATGAAGTGATATTTTACATCAATATGCTTTGACTTTTGATTACTGATTGGATTTTTAGTCAAAGCAATTGCTCCCTGATTGTCACAAAATAGGTTGAATGTTGGATGGTCAGCATCAGTGATTTTATTTAATAAAGAAACCATATTATATTTGCCCTCCTGTGCAGCTGAGATAAGAAAAATGTACTCTGTTTCACAAGTTGATAAAGCCACAGTTGGCTGATTTCTTGATTTCCAAGAAAACATTGGGCGTGTGTTCGATAACTGAAAACAATATCCTGTGATACTCTTTCTGTCTTCTGGACTGCTAGCCAAGTCTGCATCACAGAAGCCAGCCACATTAATCTTTTCAGCTTTCCTGAAAGACAATTTTTGATTCATAGTACTCTTCAGATATCTGAGAGCGTTTTGCCATTGTCAAGTGACATTTCTTTGCGCATTGTGCATGAATTGAGACAGTGGTAATGGTGTAAGAAATGTCAGGTCTGGTAGCTGTCATAACGTCGACCAAAGCTCCAACTATTTGCTTATACACTTGTAATTGTTCATCATCAAGCACTTCATAATTATTGTCATGATTGCATGGTTTCATTTCACATGGGGTGCGTGTTGGTTTGCAGTTTTACATTTCAAATCTATCAAGCAAAGTCTCAATGTAATTACTCTGAGATATAAATTTCATCATCTGTGATCTCAAACTGAATACCTAAGAAATGAGATACAATTCCCTGGTCTTTCATTTGGACATTTTTTCAACTGTTTTCTTTACAGATTTATTTATGTTACATTTGGATCAAATCATAAGATCATCCATCCACACAAGTAATAGACCTGTAAATGAGCTCTATAAAAATTGACTGAAACTCTTCGACAAACTGAAGATTCAATTATTTAAAAAAAAATAAGGGCATAATTGGAGAGGAGAGTGATAAAAACAATACATTAAAATAGTGGGTGTTATTTTTTACTGGAAGTATGACTGCCATAATTTGATGTAGAAGGAATGCTAAATAAGCATGTCATTCATATAGGTAAAGATGACTTCATCAAAGTCATATTCCTGCCTCTGGAATTTTTTGACATAGTCAGAAAAATAATCACCTTTATCATCTTTAACTTCTAGCCATGACCAATTGAATTTATTCCTCACACTCACATCCTTAACTTTATCGATGCTCGACAAGTCTGAATTGCGATCCACGAACAGCTCAGCCATTGTGAGAACATTAGAATAATGTAGCAATGAGCAAACTTGATTTTCAATCAGTAAATGACAGAGAAAAAACTTAAATAAATATGACTTCTGGCCAATACACTGAATTATTAAGTAGAAGTGAATTATCAAGAAGAAACTTCGGCAGGCGTAGCGGAAAAATTCAAAGAATCGAAATTAAGGTAAATCGCCACAAAACAGCAAGCTCGCTTGGGCTTGAGCAAAAACAATGGCAGAAAACGTCCTGATTTGCACGGGAATTAATTAGGCTACTTACCATTGTTCTTATAATCAGGTACTCAATCAGTGAAGAAACGGTCAACCAGTTTGTTTACAATGTGAGGCAATCGAAATGTGCTTTGTTAGCAATCTATCCTAATCTAACTTTCGATTTAAAGGTGTCTCCATCATCTACTAGAGATGTTACTTCCGGCATTCGCATTTTATATTTTTTTATACTTTTAAACCCCTGCTTGTAATTTTGGTCAATTTTGGCTTAGACGAAACAGTGAAATTTATCGCTCGGCGGCTCAGTTAAAATTGGCTACCGTTGGGATCACGACAGGTTGGAAAGTGAAAAAATAATTTAACGAAGGCTGTGTGAAATTACACTGGGATATGTTCAGTCACGCCAATTCTAAAAAGCGCCGCTTAGCCTTGGCAATAAATCCATCGTTAATATTAACGGCTCCCATGAGCTATGCGTAGCGTTATGGAACACTCCTAATTACTTTACGGTCATTCGACTACGATTTGTGAATTCTTTCTTTCTTCACTTCTTTCTTTCCTTTTTTTTTAAATATTTGAATTTGACAAATTGACTGATTTCAGTTAATTGACTGAGAATTTACAGGTCTAAAGTAAGTAAATTTCATTGTCAGGTTTGAAATAGAAACATGGATCATTGACATTTCTGACAAAACCTACTTTCTGTAAGTAAGTATCAAGAAGATTATTCCAATTTCTACTGGATTGTTTCAAACCGTATAGACGTTTCTTCACTCTCAGGACTAAGCGTTCTGTATCATTGTCTTTTGATTTGATTTCGAATCCCTGTGGTTGGTCCACATATTTCTGGAAGTATCTATAGGAGCATTTAGAAATGCAGACTTAACATCCACTTCATCGACTTCATAGTCATGCTGTTTTGACAGCTGTGTAAGGAGTCTGATTGAGCTCCTCTAGGGGTAGGAAAGAAAGTTTCATTGTAATCAATACCTTCTACTTGAGAAAATCATTTAGCAACATATCAAGCTTTGTAGGTTTCATTCCCAATTTGGTCTGCTTTTATTGCATACACACACCCTCCCCATACACACACTCACTCTCTCTCTCCCCCCCCCCCCCCGTCTCTCTCTCTCTCTCTCTCTCTCTCTCTCTCTCTCTCTCTCTCTCTCTCTCTCTCTCTCTTTCTCTCTCTTTGGGTTGAGGAAAAACATCATAAGTGTCATTTCCAATAAAGGCACTCATTTTCTTTTTCATAGCTTCATTCCATTTTTCTTTGCTGTAACTATTGATTGCTTCTGAATAATCTTAGGGACAAAATTTGCATTTTAACAGAAATAACTGTACAAATTGTCAGTATCATCATCTAAATAGTAGTCATTGAGATGTTTGTGTTTCTTTTGTGTTCTTTTGGGTTTCACACAATGTTCTTTTGATTTTGACTCAGATTTAAGTTTCTGTATTTTATCGAGGACTCTATATATACTTCGTTGCTTCTATTGACAGAATTTGCAATTTTAACATAGTGGCCACTTCCACTTTGAAATCGCATTTAACCATATTTTACAGTCCTTCTCAGAGCCAATGGGCCCATAAAGCCAGAATTTATCCTGGTTTTTATAACATGAAACAGATCAAAACAATTGCTTGCTATCCTTTGGATTGGACGTAAGTCTATTGCAAAGTACTTTCCGTCAGATCTAACAAACCCAACTACACAATCACTTTGGGTGGTTGGATGGGAGCATCACCCTTGAATCATATACCTATGATGTTCGCATGGGTGTACGATCCGATAGTGATGTCCTTTCTTCTTCTCTTTACTAGCCTATCCTGCTTCTTTGGTTTGTGATTGTATTTTTGACAGGGGATATATTTTTTTCTGTAAATCTTCTGCCTGTTTGTTCTTGGTTATTTATAATTTAGCTTATGACATCTTTAGGTTATGATTTTGATTTACATTTGTACTATTTTTGTTAGATTGCTTGTTTTTTGTTTCAGCGGTCTCTCATATAACCTCAATTGTGTTGGAAGAGACCTAAAGCAACAAACAAACAAAAAAAAAACACAATCACTTTACGGTGGATAGAGAGGGGGGGGGTCAGAAAAAATGATCGAATTCACACGTGATAGATATCGGTCCCTTTGCTTGTAAGCAAGTGCTTTATCAACTGAACTATCTTGACCCCAAATCATCTTATACACGCGACATAACACCAGTTGGAGGCTGTCGAACACGAATATTATACGAATTTAAATTGATTTGAAGAATTAGAAGAACTTTGAAGAGAAGTGAAAAAATACTTACGTAAGGATAGCTTCCCCTCGAGACACATCTTTTCATTGCTTGACATTTCTATATGATAAAATTATAGAACGATATCATATACATTTCTATAAGATATACTGATAAAACAATACAATAGACAGTTCTATAAGATAAAATGATAGAACGATATAATAGACAGTTCTATAAGATAAAATGATAGAACGATATAATAGACAGTTCTGTAAGATAAAATGATAGAACGATATAATAGACAGTTCTATAAGGAAAATGAGATAACAATATAATAGACAGTTCTGTAAGATAAAATGATAGAACGATATAATAGACAGTTCTATAAGATAAAAGGATAAAACAATATAATAGACAGTTCTATAAGATAGAATATGGACAGTTCTATCAGATAAAATGATAGAACAATATAAAAGACAGTTCTATAAGATAGAATGATAGAACAATATAATAGACATTTCTATATGATAAAATGAAATAACGATATAATAGACAGTTCTACAAGATAAAATGATAAAACAATATAATAGACAGTTCTATAAGCTAAAATGAGATAACGATATAATAGACAGTTCTGTAAGATAAAATGATAGAACGATATAATAGACAGTTCTATAAGATAAAATGAGATAATATAATAGACAGTTCTGTAAGATAAAATAATAGAACGATATAATAGACAGTTCTATAAGATAAAATGAGATAACAATATAATAGACAGTTCTGTAAGATAAAATGATAAAACAATATAATAGACAGTTCTATAAGATAAAATAAGATAACAATATAATAGACAGTTCTGTAAGATAAAATGATAGAACGATATAATAGACAGTTATATAAGATAAAATGAGATAACAATATAATAGACAGTTCTGTAAGATAAAATGATAGAACGATATAATAGACAGTTCTATAAGATAAAAGGATAAAACAATATAATAGACAGTTCTATAAGATAGAATGTGGACAGTTCTATAAGATAAAATGATAGAACAATATAAAAGACAGTTCTATAAGATAGAATGATAGAACAATATAATAGACATTTCTATATGATAAAATGATATAACGATATAATAGACAGTTCTACAAGATAAAATGATAAAACAATATAATAGACAGTTCTATAAGCTAAAATGAGATAACGATATAATAGACAGTTCTGTAAGATAAAATGAGATAACGATATAATAGACAGTTCTGTAAGATAAAATGATAGAACGATATAATAGACAGTTCTGTAAGATAAAATGATAGAACGATATAATAGACAGTTCTATAAGATATACTGATAAAACAATATAATAGACAGTTCTATAAGATAAAATGAGATAACGATATAATAGACTGTTCTATAAGATAAAATGATAGAACAATATAATAGACTATTCTATAAGATACAATAATAGCACAATATAATAGACAGTTCTATAAAATAAAATGATATAACAACATAATAGACTGAATACAGACATGGCCATCTCACCTCTAGTTACTTATTTATTTACTTACTTACATACTTATTTCTTACTTACTCCAGTGTCATCACACAAAGAGGTCGACTGGAAATGGCTCGCTATTCTTCTCTGTCTCGTACCAGACTGTTGCATTTTTCAATGGTCATCCCAGTCAGTCCATCTCTTGATTTGGTCCAGCCAAAATCTTAGGAAATGGAACGAGGTCTTGTCCTATTGCCATTTACTCTGCCCAGGACGATGTTTTTACAGATTGGGTTGTGTCATTTAGTGTGGGCAAAGTATATATTTCCATTTTCGGTCTTTATGGTTTCGAATAATTCTGGGTGCAGATTGACAATATTGCTGGCTGCATCATTGGTCTTCTTTTTCTCTTCTTTTTGTTTCCAGCTTATTTTACCCCTTTCTAGTTAATTATTTATCGTCCAAGTTTCTGACTCGTGCAAGAGTGCATAATGTTCAGTATTCTGTGTCCTGTTGACATTTACACGTAGTCCGGATTAAGGTTGGAGTTTAGTTCTGCAAAACGTTTTCTTGCCATTGCACTTCTGGTTTGGAGCTCGAGATCATTTCAGCCTTTCGTAACTGCTCAATGTGCAGATATGTGTATGATTCAAGTTGCTCCGGGGCTATTTCTATCAAATTCTATAACAGCATTTAGGCCTAGTTTTATCGTCATCACCAATAACTTTCGTCTTTTTGACATACATGACAAGATGTTTTTGACCTGATCTACGGTCTTACTCCACTACGTCCAAATAACTACTACTACTTCTACTACTACTTCTACTACTACTACTACTACTACTACTACTACTACTACTACTACTACTACTACTACTACTATTACTACTACTACTACTACTACTACTACTACTACTACTACTACTACTACTACTACTACTACTACTACTACTACTACTACTACTACTACTACTACTACTACTACTACTACTACTACTACTGGGGGGTGGGTGAGATTAAACAGGAAACTGATAAAAAGAATGAGGTGCGTGTGTGATTGTATATATATATATATATATATATATATATATATATGTGTGTGTGTGTGTGTGTGTGTGTGTATGTGTGTTGTGTTTGTGGGTGTGTGTTTGTGTCTGCATGTGTGTAAGGGTAGGAAAGAATGAGGCAGAGAAAAAGAGAGATAGAGAGATGATGTTCGTTCATCGTGCAAGTGCAAGTATTAAAAAAGGAATTAAGTTCCTAACGTACTTACAGACTTGCAAGCAGCCTTTGATAGATATTAAGGAATACCATCAACTTCAATGGTGGCAATCAGGATTAAGGCAGTCGTATACTTTTTTTACGGATAGAGAGAAAAGTTAAAATGTGAATGAAAGATAACAATTGCCTCATATCTCGTCTCTAATATTAAGTGTTGCCGTTGGCTTGGGACCCATTGTATATCGCTTTGAGCACGTTCAGTAGATATAAAGCTTTATAAAGGCTCATGTTTTTACCAAGATAATAAGATATAATTTATTCATCCAAAAAATGAAAATTCGTTTACAGACGTGGCATGCATGAAAATGTATTTAAACACAAAGTTGAGAATCTATGGCGACAATGTATACATATATAATATCTGCAAATGTACAAATATGTAAAAATATACAACAAAGAACCAATAGCAACATGTTGTATATTAATTTGATAAATTGAGAAAGCCATACCTCTGGCCTTTAGTCCGAACTTGTGTGTGTATATTTAAAAGATAGTATTTGATTTAAATCACATTTGCGCGTTAAAAATTCGAACACCATGTGGCAAAAATAAATTAAGGTGATGTGTTGTCTTTATTTTTATAGATATAAGGACGATCAATCCCCCCCCCCCCCACTCCGCCTGAAAAAAAAAAGCAAACTCTGGTTTATCTCATCCAAATGTCAAGGGGAATAACCCTTCAACAACACAATCATAATTTGTTTAATTTATTTGTTATATCCCTTTTTCTTCTGTCATTACATCACGCATTATTGTTTCGGTGTATAGGCTGAATAGTGAAGGAGAAAGGATGCACCCCTGCCTCACTCCCCGCTTTATTGGGAACCATTTTGTAAGTCGAAATTCTAGTCTAACCGATGCTGTCTGTTGTTGGTAAAGATTGTTTATGAGGTTGACTATTTTGTAGTGGCAGTTTAAGTTCTTCAAAGTTGTTACTATTTGTTCGTGATTTACGCAGTCAAACGCTTTGCTGTAATCTATGAAGCACATGTGTAGATCTATGTTTACCTCCCTGCTTTTTTCAATCAGTGTCCTGATATTAAATATTTGGTCTCTTGTTCCCCTGTTTGGTCCAAAGCCTGCTTGAGTTTCGCTGACTTCTTCCTTCACCACGTTCTCTAATCTCTTCAAAATAATTTTCAGTAAGATCTTGCTTGCATGGCTGATGAGTGATATCGTCCTGTAATTTGTGCATAGCTGTAGGTCTCCTTTTTTGGGGATTGGTATAAATACAGCCTTTGTCCATTCATTTGGCCATCGTTCTTCGTGCCATATCTTTTTACAGAGAGTGTGATATAATGCAGTCCCCTTGTCTCCACAAGTTTGGATCATTTCTCCCGATATTTAATCGTTTCCTGCTGATTTGCCTGTTGGGAGCTGTTTAATTGCCCATTCTACTTCGCTTCGTAGGGTGGTAGTTCATCTCCATTTGGTTCCATCATTGGCAATGTGTTTGTGTTGCCATCGTACATTTCCTTACAGTATTCAGCCCACCTATCTGCGATTTTTTCTGGGTTGTTAAGGGGTGTGCCGTTGGTATCTTTTATGGTCGATAGGCGTGGTTTGAACTCATTTGTTAGGTTGTTGATTTCTTTGTGCATTTTATTTGTCTGATTGGTAATACATTGCCAGTTCTATGTCATCGAGTTTTTGTTTAATGCGTGATGTAATTACAGAAGAAAAAGATGAAGAGTACAGTGCCGTTAAGATAAATGGCAGGAAGATCTCTGACCTACGATATGCAGACGACACGGCGCTATTGTCAACAACATCAACAGGTCTCAACAAACTAATAAAAACGGTAAAAAACATAGTAAAGACAAAGACCTATTATCAAACGCAAAGAAAACGAAAATAATGAGCACAGATAAAAGCAGCACTGCTCAGGTCGAAATAGAAGGAGAACAACTGGAAAATGTTACAAATTTCATTTACCTTGGAGCTAAAATAGAAGCCAATGGAAAATCGGCACCAAATATCAGGAGAAGACTTGCAATTGCAAGCAACAAACTAAACAAAATGATGGCAATCTGGAAGAGCGAGGAAGTCAGACTGAAAATGAAGAGCCTAACATCCTGTATTTTTCCCACTGCAATATATGGATGCGAGACATGGTCTATAACCAAAGAATCAGAAAAGAGAATAACCGCCTTCGAAATGAAATGCTATAGAAAAATCTTACGCATCCCGTGGACAAACAAAGAAAGCAATGCAAACATCATGAAAACACTAAGACTAAAAAAGCCCCTGCTAATGAGTAAGATATAAAAATCAATTACTTTGGGCACCTGAAAAGACCCGACACACTAGAGAGAGATGTACTGGAGGGCATGGCGGAGGGCAAAAGAGGCAGAGGAAGACCACAAAGAAGATGGCAACAGGATATACAGGAATGGCTCAACAACGGCGTGACGGAATGTGGCAGATGGGCACAAGACAGAGACTTCTTCCGAAGGACTGTGTGGGGGGCTACGTCCAAGTGATATGCCACAGAGAGAGAGATATCCCTTTACTTAATATGCCTAGAGAAACGGCCTGATGTCTTGTAAAAGATGGCTCCAACCCAACAGCATCTATAGCCACCTTTCACAATGCAACAGGCAAACGATGATCTAAACGTTAGGAAAGGCAGATTGAGAATGTTAAAAAAATTGTCGGGAGAGTTTAGACGCTATAATCCTTCGCCACATTGGCTAACTGAGCGATGAGTGCCAGTCTAGTTCTGATCATCGGTAGGCGTGCAGCAACAACTTCTAATATTGTTACACTACTTTGTTATGATAATACATACACGCAGTTAATTCCTCGCCTCATTTGTGTGGTCACATCGCAACGCTCTGTGGTCGCGGCTCTTTGCAACAACGCGTACATATGAGACGGGTGGAAAGTCCCCACTGATGAAGTGAAGCTGATATAAGACTGGTTCACGACCGCTTTTTTTCTCTCGCTTCGTTTAATTTGCTGGATTTTTAGATGTTATATATTTAATTAAATGGAAGTGTGCTTATCAATGGTGACATTCCGGAATTTAGTTTACCATTTCTTAAACGGATTGTTTATTTATTTAGCAACGCATTTTAGTCAAGATAATGCAATCTTCATCATCATCATTGTCATCAAATGTCATTATCATCATTGTCATCTCCATCATCATTTCTCCCTTCCCCAAACTTTTATTATCTCCCAACCATAGTATCTTTATCATTCACCTACCCCCTTCCTTCTCCAACATTATTTCCTGTTATCAATTTTTTGCTCACTATAACACTATCACGAGTCACTTCACCATCACCTATCTAATACAATAACAGCAACAACAACAACAACTCCTACTACTACTACTACTACTACTACTACTACTACTACTACTACTAATGCTACTACTACTACTACTACTACTACTACTACTACTACTAGTATTATTACTACTACTACTACTACTACTACTACTACTACTACTACTACTACTACTAAAACTAGTATGACCACTACTAATACTACTCAGTGACGCCGACAATAAATTTGGCTCACAAGAATTGCGGTGGTAGGGATGATGATGTGGTGTTGGTAGTTGTAGTAGTAGTGATAGTGATGATGATGTGGTAGTGGTGGTTTTGATAGTGGTAATGATAATGATTACGTGATGGTGGTGGTTGTAGTAGTAGTGGTAGTGAAGATGATGTGCTGGTAGTGGTTGTAGTAGCGGTAGTGTTGATGATGTGGTGGTGGTTGTAGTGGTAGTTATGATGATGTCGTGAAGCTGGTGGTGGTGGTTGTAGTAGTAGTGGTAATGATGATGATGTGGTGGTGGTTGTAGTGGTAATAATAATGATGTGGTGCTGGTGGTTGTAGATGTGGTTGTAGTGATGATGATGTGGATGAAATAGTGTTAGTTCACATGATGTGGCAGTATTGGATTTAAAAGTGGTAGTGGTGGTAGTGATGATTATGTGGTGTTGTGGTGGTGGTTGTTAGTGATAATGATCTGGTATAGGTGGTTGTAGTAGTAGTGATAATGATGATGATGATGTGGTGGTGGTTGAAGTAGTGGTAGTCATGACGATCTGGTGGTGGTGGTATCGTAGTAGTATCGGTAGTGATAATGATGTGGTGTTAGTGGCTGTAGTAGTAGTGGCAATGATGATTATGTGGCGGTGGTAGTTATAGTAGTAGTAGTGATGATGATGTGATTGTGGTTGTAGTAGTAGTGGTAGTGATGATGATGTGGTGCTGGTTGTGGTAGCTGATGGTTGTAGTGATGATGATGTGGTTGAAGTAGTATTAGTTGAGATGATGTGGAAGCATTGTATGTAAAAGTGGTAGTGGTGGTGGTTGTTTGTGATGATGATGTGGTGGTGGTGGTTATAGTAGTAGTGATAGTGATGATAATGTGGTGGTGCAGGTTGTAGTAGTAGTAGTAGTGATGACGATGTGGTGGTGGTGTAGTAATTGTCGCGCTGGTTATAATGATGTGGTGTTGATGGTTGTAGTAGTAGTGGTTAGGATGATGATATGGTGGTGGTGGTTGTAGTAATAGTTAGTAGAAGTTGTAGTAGTAGTGATGATGATCATGTGATGGTGGTTGTATTATTAGTGGTAGTGATGATGGTGTGGTGCTGGTGCTTGTAGCTGTAGTTGTAGTGATGATGATGTCGTGGTGGTGGTGGTTGTAGTAGTGTTGGTTAAGATGATGTGGCGATATTGGATGTATAGTGGTAGTGGTGGTAGTGATTATTAATTTGGTTCTGATGGTGGGTGTTAGTGATGATGATGATGTGGTGTTGGTGGTTGCAGTAGTAGAGGTAGTAATAATCATGTGGTGGTAGTGGTGATGGTGTAGTTGTAGTGGTAATGATAATGTTATGGTTTTGTTGGTTGTAGTAGTGGTAGTGATGACGATATGGTGGTGGTGGTGTAGTAGTAGCGGTAGTGATAATGTTGTGGTGTTGGTGGTTGTAGTAGTAGTGGTAGTGATAATGATGTGGTGATAGTTGTGGTGTAGTAGTAGTGGTGATGATGATGTGGCCGTGGTGATTGTATTAGTTGTGATGATGAATATATGGTGGTGGTCGTAGTAGTAGTGGTTGCGATGATGATGTGGTGCTGGTGGTTGCAGTAGTACTGGTGGTGATGGCGGTTGTAGTAGTAGTGGTAGTGATGATAATGTGGTGGTGGTGGTTGAAGTGGTAGTGGTGTCAGTGATGGTTGTAGCAGTAGTGATTGTTTGGTGGTTGGAGAGGGGGGGGGAGGGTTATCATTGGAACAAATTGGCCTCACCGAAATTTGACGGAAGTTGCCCGGAACCCGGAGTTTTGGCATCACTGAACTACTACTACTACTACTACTACTACTGCTGCTACTGCCATCACATTGATTTGCACAAAGTCCCCCAAAAGTCAGCCTCTCTCTCCTTCTCTCCTTCTCTCTTTCTCTCTCTCTCTCTCTCTCTCTCTCTCTCTCTCTCTCTCTCTCTCTCTCTCTCTCTCTCTCTC
The DNA here is from genome assembly GCF_034508935.2 of Berghia stephanieae. Taxonomy (NCBI): domain Eukaryota; kingdom Metazoa; phylum Mollusca; class Gastropoda; order Nudibranchia; family Aeolidiidae; genus Berghia; species Berghia stephanieae. The sequence goes on along the minus strand of NC_088371.1, from coordinate 33,274,382 downwards.
TCTCTCTCTCCCGTTGTTTTATTTTTTTAATCTGTCTCAAATAAAGTTTAATGTTCGGTTATTTCTATACTATGCTGAACTTGCCATCTCGTCATGAATTATAATTTGAATATAATACAGGCTTTTTATTAGTAATTCATCACTCCGACACCTTTAATGAGTTAAATAAATACAACTCGTCTCTTGCATCACTACCCCATTGCATACCGGTCTTTGATAACTCTCATTGACACACTGCCTACAAACTACACAGAGCTAGTCAATGGCCGTAACCATCCCGGCTCAAGACGCGTGCGACGAGGTCTTGACTCTCTTGTAGGTCATGCATTAGTTAACGAAATTGTACCGATCGATGTGATACGAGAAAAAAGTTACCCGGATCTACCTTCTTACGTCACATCTCGCGCCATGAACGAGATCTCGGTAGTACCGATGTAGCATATCGTTTGGAGCCTTCATAAATGCGGTACATCTTCAAAGGACACGGTTGAATAAACGTGATGATTGGTTTTGTAACATCAAAAGCCCTGTGGCCTGGACCACGAAGTTTTGTATGTAATGGTTACGTCATTCTTTCAACGCTCATGAATTAGTAAGGCTGGACTCACAATCTAAAAACGAAAATTGTATTTTAAACTCTTTTGAATCAAAGTACATCAACGTGCTCGTCTCATTGAGATGTGAAAAATGATATCAAAATCAAGAAAACTGGCCTATAAACAAACAGTTGTATAAAAATGCAAAAATTATGAAAAACAATTTCAAAATCAAATTTATTCGTAAAACAGTTGGTTTCAACTCTCAATGTTCTTCTTTTTTCAAGCTGATTTCAGCAATGTGACATTCCAATTCCAAGAACTATATATATTTCCTTTTGGATTTTAGGTATTAAGCCTACTCAAAAATTTGTTACATTTATTTGCATAACATTAGCGTAATACATGGAAGGCGAATAGAAACTTTGTTTCGGCCGGCCGGTTAGAGAACCCGTGATTGGTCGAAGACTTCGGACACTCGATTCACAATTCAATACGAATAGATCGTGGTGGTAGATCAAAGAATGTGACATTTTTTATTCACTAACCATTTTTCCTGATACTAAATTATACAAAGTAATCATTTCGCATCAGAACAAAATAACTTCGAAGTTCATTTCTCTCTATTACAATAAAATTGATACCACAAATACAAAATCGACCTACAAATAAGGGACTTATACATTATACATAATGAAGTTTCAAGTTACAATAATTGTCATCAAAATCATTATTTATCACCAAAGTCGTAATTTTTGTCCGATTTTTACCAAACAAAGTGAAATGTCAACGATTTAAACCTTCAAATAAAAAAAGGATCGCAATTTCTGCAACATATTTTATTATTGTTGGAAAATAATAAATATCAAAGCACAATTGTTCTTAACCGTTTTCATCTTCTAACGTGAAAGGCAGGATCTCCAATTTCGTTCTGAATTGTTGTAACGAGAGAAAGGGAGAGAAAATTTGATCACGTGATCGTTCGTACATCTTTACGAGTGCAATCGTTAACTTGGTATTATCTGTGGAGACCCCACGAGCACGCCCCCCCCCCCCTTATTTTTTTTTCTGGTTGAGATCTCCCGAACCCACATCAACGCAAACTAACGATAATATAATCTGATGAAATGTTTGCTTTTACTTGCAATATCAAAGCTAGTGGTAAAAACAGTAAATAATAATTACGTCGGCCGGAGTCGAATACGACATCCGACTCAGCAAATTGTTTTTGAAATTAGAAAACTAAATGAAAGTCTATAATGACTGAAAGATCAAGTAATTTAAATATAATAAAAGTGCTGTGACACTACGGAAGTCCACCCTTAAAAGAACCCAATGGCATGATAGAAGGTCGTTTTCTGCGAAAGAAAACACGAAAACCATATCTAAAGCTGGCACGCACATATCTAGGTTAACCGACCCAAATGTAAACAAACACGAGAGGACCGATTGTAAGTCTACTGGAGTGTGTAGTTGTTCTAATTCTAGGCGAATATCATGCTGTAGAAGTTTTTTAAAAAACCAATGGCATGATAGAAGGTCGTTTTCTGACGCTAAAGAAAACACGAAAACTCACCACAACAACAATAATATCAGTAAAACACACCCGCCCACAAATGAGGCCAGCACACGTAAGTCGTGATCCGTAAGAAATTCCGTCCCCGGTTGAAAATATCAAAACGAATTATCATAGATATCGCTGAGTCAGGTGGGCGATGGACGGTAGGGGTAATATAATATAATGTATGTAGAATTCCAAATCCTAATACAAATCAATCACAGCATTCTAAGATGTAATGAAATAAGAATTTATGTGACAATTCGTTCGTCGAAATGAGAGTCACAGAACGGTCCCAAGAAATAGTAACGTGACTCGTACATGTTTCTGTACTCATGGAAAATCAACCAAAGTGTTGAGATGGAATTAAGGATGAGGATAAATAGATAACTATGTGAAATTGAATGTAAGCGTAAGCTTCCATTTAATAAACGAGCAGCAACAGTTTCATTACCAAGGATAAATAGATAAAATCAAACTTACGAGCAGCTGGAAGATATTCATCTTGTTTGGTTGAATTATTTCAGAGTGAAGTTTTCTCACGCAAACATAGGTTTATATAGAGCATTTTAGTCCACTCCCCGATTGTCTAAAGTCACGTGTCATTGAATCCATTGGACAACGTATCACACGAGTGAGAGTAGAGTCTGTGATATCCATAGAGTCACCAAACATTAGTGATATCATAGACTTTCCCTTGTAAAAGTTTATTGGTGATACCTATCTGTGGACGACAGTACAGCCACGAAGCTCGCTTTTCCACAACTCTCTTTGCATTTGTCATTAGCGACAAGGCGTGAGTGAGGGCTTGGCGAACAATAGAGTTACCAGCTTGGATTATTTTAATCCAAACAGCCTGTTATTCAGCGAGTGTCATACCACAAGACCACGAAGCTACACGTTATCATAACTATGTGGGATACATAATTTTAACATATCCTTAACATTTCAGGACTGCCAGCATTACACTATTTTGTAAAGTAGTCCATCAGAGCCATACGGCCAAAGGAGCTAAGTTTCTTTGCGTTAAATAGACAATAGCAATTGAAGTAGTAGTTATTATAGTTCTACATTTTGTAACATGTAATTGTTTTATTTGATTTGAACATACCTAGAAAAAGTCTTTAGTAAAATAAAGATCCGAACAAATGTGTATGAACTGTTTCAGACAAAGCAAGAAAGAAGATTACCAGAAAAAAAACATCCCAAAAAACAAATCTACCTCGACTGGTCCAGATCTTTATCTTATAGTAGTACTGGTAGTTTATTGATGGTAACTTCTATTATTTGCAGGAGCACTTAGAAATGAGTCATAAGGAACGGCGATTGTGTGTGGGTGCTCTGTGTGTGTGTGTGAGAGAGAGAGAGAGACAGAGAGAGAGATTCCTGGAACTTTAAAAAATATATTTAACTAACTGTAAATAATGCAATGAACGAAGACGGAACAATTCTCATTAAGTAACCTGACAGAAAGATAAGCTGATAGATTTCAAGATGTGAGCGAGTGATGAAGTCGGAGAGGTGGGGACGGAGAAATTGTCAGGGATTAGCTTGGAGTAACAAAAATAAAACAAAATACGATCATGTAAAAGTTTCAGACTTGAAGAAAAAGTTGAAACGTTAAAAATCACAATTCTCAATCACACAAAATATTTCAATCATCCCTCCTCTTCTTTCGTTCTCAAACTAACACATTCTCATTCATCTTCAAGCTTTTCGACAACCTGCCATTTTCAACAGAAAATACAGTGTATTTAGAAAGGGGACAAAGACTAATTTTCAGAGGCGGGAGAGCGCTTCTACTACTACAAATAGAGATTATGCCGTTAAATTACTATTACTATAATACTACAGCGGATAAGCACTTCGTATTATTATTTACCAATCTTATGGCAGGCAGGACGAAAACGTAATCAAATCGTTTAAAAACAACCGTCCTCCATTTTTGATGAGTTATATATCAATCCACACATTAGCATAATGTCAAGACTAAACAAACATAAAATATTAATCTGAAAAACAAGCCGTAACAAATAGACCCCCTAATCCAGGTGTTTTTTTAAATTCCTCACGTGAAATGATGTGTCGTTGTTTTGTTATTGTCGTCGTCAGCATCATCATCATCATCATCATCATCATCATCATCATCATCATCATCATCATCATCATCATCAACATCATCTTCATCAACCTCACTATCTATTATTAATATTATCACTACTACTACTAATACTACCACTACTACTACTACTACTACTACTACTACTACTACTACTACTACTACTACTACTACTACTACTAGTACTACTAGTACTACTACTACTACTTCTACTACTACAACTACTACTACTACTACTACTACTACTACTACTACTACTACTACTACTACTACGACTATTACTACTACTACTACTACTACTACTACTACTACCTACTACTACTACTACTACTACTACTACTACTACTACTAGTACTAACTACTACTACTACTACTACTACTACTACTACTACTACTACTACTACTACTAGTAAACATAACATTTAGAAATATTTTTTCTTTCTAAAAAGTATTTTCTAATGATATACCAGTATGTAATATGAAAAAAGATTGAAAAACGAATTTGTAGTTTTAGTGGTGTTAATAAAGCGTAGAACTATGGGTAGCCATTGTGATGGTGGTAGTGGTGGTGTTGGTATTATTATTATTATTCTTACATATTATTATTATTATTATTATTATTATTATTATTATTATTAGTAGTAGTAGTAGTAGTAGTAGTAGTAGTAGTAGTAGTAGTAGTAGTAGTAGTAGTAGTAATAGTAGTAGTAGTAGTAGTAGTAGTAGTAGTAGGAATATTAGTAGAATTATTAGTATTAGTATTAGTAGTAGTAGTAGTAGTAGTAGTAGTAGTGGTAGTAGTAGTAGTAGTAGTAGTAGTAGTAGTAGTAGTAGTAGTAGTAGTAGTAGTAGTAGTAGTAGTAGTAGTAGTAGTAATTGTTGTAGTAGTTGTATTAATAGTTGTAGTAGTTTATAATAATAATAATAACAATAGTAGTAGTAGTAGTAGTAGTAGTAGTAGTAGTAGTAGTAGTAGTAATAGTAGTAGTAGTAGTAGTAGTAGTAGTAGTAGTAGTAGTAGTAGTTGTAGTAGTAGTAGTAGTATTAGTAGTATTAGTAATAGTAGTAGCAGTAGTAGTAGTAGTAGTAGTAGTAGTAGTAGTAGTAGTAGTAGTAGTAGTAGTAGTAGTAGTAGTAGTAAATGTAGTAGTAGTAGTAGTAGTAGTAGTAGTAGTAGTAGTAGTAGTAGTAGAAGTAGTAGTAGTAGTAGTATAGTAGTAGTAGTAGTAGTAGTAGTAGTAGTAGTAGTAGTAGTAGTAGTAGTAGTAGTAGTAGTAGTAGTAGTAGTAGTAGTAGTAGTAGTGGTTATGGTAGTATTATCCAATACCAGCAATACTACCACAACACTCAATATTCCTACCACCACTTCTACAACCACCACTACCGAACATTATCATCCCTACTATCACTACCACAGATCATATTATTGTTTCACACTGTTATACACGCTGACATCTTTGTTCACGATTGTTATATTATAAAATAAATTAAGTTTTAAGCGTAACCTCATAATTACTATATAATTCAATTCGTTGTGTGTTTGGGTTAGTCATCCTAGACATTTCAATCTGGGCAAACGTGCTTTGCATTTGTCTATGTCAACATACAACGTTGTGCGACCGTTACACGTGCCACAACTGAATGTGTTCATCACACTTATATGTGTAGTATATTATTGTTCCGTTTTTTCAGTTCACAATCCTTTCCTTATTTTATCCAAGTATATCTACTTGCCATTCACTCATTAAAAGAGCAGTCACAGCAATAGCTTAGATCTGTTGGGACAAGGAGCAAAAATCAAAATTCAATATTAACGGGGGGGGGGGGGGGGGGAGGTTGTGTGATGAGTTGAGTAATGGATGTTGGTGTAGCTTTTATTATTTTATTATTTCATCAGCACTGTTGGTAAATTCATAGGTGTAGTATACTGGCAAATCAGATTATTTTCATTTTGACCAGAATTTTTAAAAATACAAACTTTTGTCTAAATGATACAATGGCAGAGAATCCACATGTAGTCAACACTCCAGGATCAGGGTTCCACTTGATTGATAAGCAATGATAACCTCCAATACCGTCCAAAATCTCTTAAGCAAAATTAAGATTTAAAATGTTAGGAAATCGGTTAAGATCTTTTCCTCCAATGTAAGCTAGACACGCACAAATATCACAATATTATGTAAATAACTTTATCGGCGCAGCCCATCATTAATTAAGAAATCTTAATGAATTCAGTGGACCGTCTGTCTTCTAAATGACATGGCGTTGACTCTTTGGTGTGTCATTGAATGTTTAGAAACGCACACATATGATGGATCATTGGTGTGTATCAGTATAGCACTTAATCTATCCAGAAGAAATAAAATACTCCACAAATCAACGGCTGTCACCACTACCACCACCACATGCAACATCAGCTCCACTACAACCACCAACATCATCATCATCATCATCATCATCATCATCATCATCATCATCATCATCATCATCATCATCATCACCATTGTCGTCGTTATCGTCGGCATGGTCATAATCATCATCATCGTCATCGTCATAACCATCGTCTGAAATTTTAGGTTTTATTCGTAAAATGTCCTTGAAATTTGAATCTGAGGGAAGGCATCCTGGAAGTAGTAATGCTAATAATATATTATATTTGCTTTGCACTCTTCCATATCACGAGGAAGTGCTCAGAGCGCTTTACTTGGGAAATCAACACTTCAATTTGAAAAATACCAAAGACTTGCGATGATTTTAAAACATATCTTTCGATGAAGTTTGTTCCACAGGGTTGGGATGTTTCTAGAAAATGATCGCGCTCCATATGACACGTAAGAGCTCTTTCCTTAAGTGACAAGCAAATTTTCATCGGATGATGAGCGAAGGAATCGGGTTGGTGTATATAACTCCAATTTATTATAAAGATAAGTTGATTGATATAATGTGTTGAGGCATTTAAAACACAATATCAGAAATTTGTACAACATTCGCTCCTTAACAGTTAGCCAATGCCAGTTTGCTAAAATTAGATTTTGGTGGGATGTTGTCATGTAACCATTTGTCTGCATAAAAAAATTGCATGAAAACTTCATCTTCAGTTTTTTTCGACTCAAAATAATGTATTTTGTGACCCATAGTATGGTTAAATCCTGTCCATTTTTAGTTTTAGTGGACTGATTTCATGAAAGAATAGCAAATAGTCTACGTAAAGGCAAAAACATATCAATGAAAAGTAAAACCTCTCCTCTATCTTCAAAAACCAATCACTTTGTTATTAATTACGTCATGTGGTCACAATCCAATTAGAGAGCGAGAGGAGAGTTTTTCCCTAAACTCGTTTTCTTTGACTTTTAAATGCGTTTTACTCAAAACTGCAATTTTCTCCTCCCTCAGTTTTCAACCAATCTTCTTCAAACTTTCTACAAATAAGTGTCATACAAATACGCAGGTCCTCTAGGAGCCGGATTTTTGAGGAAAAAAGTTTATTAGTAATTTGAAATTATGTAACTTTAACCAAGGAGAATAATTGAGTAATAAATTGGAATATTATTTTTAAAACTTCTAA